>NC_079192.1:416184057-416206557 GCF_029499605.1 Hyla sarda
ATATGACGCGTTTCGCTCTCTCGATGTTTACGCGTCATATTACTTCAGTCCTGTTATGTTTGTTTCCTTGCTATGGCATGAATAAAGAAGCGATCTTATAAGAATATACCTGGTGCCGGACAATCCTTTTTCCTTACAAAACAAAAAGGGGTAAAATGTATTCTACCTTACACCAACATTGATAAATGTCCCCCGTACACCATATATATGCTCACTTCACTATTTACACATATATGGATGTCATACACTTATATATATACGCATGTACACACTATGGGGGAGATTTATCAAAACACCTCCAGAGGAAAAGTTGCTGAGTTGCCCCTAGCAACCAATCAGATCGCTTCTTTCATTTTGAACAAGGCCCCTGCAAACTGAAAGAAGCGATCTGATTGGTTGCTATGGGCAACTCAGCAACTTTTCCTTTGGACAGGTTTTGATAAATCTTCCCCCCTAAATATGAGCGTACACAAGATCATATAGGTACATAAACATTCACATGTACACCATATATACACTTGTACACGTATACATACACTAGTATATACACACATACATTCACATTTACACCATATATACACTCGTATATGCACACATACAATCACATGTACACCATATATACACTTGTACACGTATACATGCTCTCGTATATACACACATACATTCACATGTACACCATATATACACTTGTACACGTATACATACACTCGTATATGCACACATACATTTACATGTACACCATATATGCACTTGTACACGTATACATACACTCGTATATGCACACATACATTCACATGTACACCATATATACACTTGTATATGCACACATACAATCACATGTACACCATATATGTACTTGTACACGTATACATACTCGTATACGCACACATACATTCACATGTACACCATATATACACTCATATACGCACACATACATTCACATGTACACCATATATACACTCGTATACGCACACATACATTCACATGTACACCATATATACACTCATATACGCACACATACATTCACATGTACACCATATATACACTCATATACGCACACATACATTCACATGTACACCATATATACACTCATATACGCACACATACATTCACATGTACACCATATATACACTCGTATACGCACACATACATTCACATGTACACCATATATACACTTGTACACGTATACATACACTCGTATATGCACACATACATTTACATGTACACCATATATGCACTTGTATATGCACACATACATTCACATGTACACCATATATACACTTGTATATGCACACATACAATCACATGTACACCATATATGTACTTGTACACGTATACATACTCGTATACGCACACATACATTCACATGTACACCATATATACACTCATATACGCACACATACATTCACATGTACACCATATATACACTCGTATACGCACACATACATTCACATGTACACCATATATACACTCATATACGCACACATACATTCACATGTACACCATATATACACTCATATACGCACACATACATTCACATGTACACCATATATACACTCATATACGCACACATACATTCACATGTACACCATATATACACTCGTATACGCACACATACATTCACATGTACACCATATATACACTCGTATATGCACACATACATTCACATGTACACCATATATACACTCGTATATGCACACATACAATCACATGTACACCATATATACACTCGTATATGCACACATACAATCACATGTACACCATATATGTACTTGTACACGTATACATACTCGTATACGCACACATACATTCACATGTACACCATATATACACTCATATACGCACACATACATTCACATGTACACCATATATACACTCGTATACGCACACATACATTCACATGTACACCATATATACACTCGTATATGCACACATACATTCACATGTACACCATATATACACTCGTATATGCACACATACAATCACATGTACACCATATATACACTCGTATATGCACACATACAATCACATGTACACCATATATGTACTTGTACACGTATACATACTCGTATACGCACACATACATTCACATGTACACCATATATACACTCATATACGCACACATACATTCACATGTACACCATATATACACTCGTATACGCACACATACATTCACATGTACACCATATATACACTTGTATATGCACACATACATTCACATGTACACCATATATACACTCGTATATGCACACATACAATCACATGTACACCATATATACACTCGTATATGCACACATACATTCACATGTACACCATATATACACTTGTACACGTATACATACTCGTATACGCACACATACATTCACATTTACACCATATATACACTCGTATATGCACACATACAATCACATGTACACCATATATACACTCGTATACGCACACATACATTCACATGTACACCATATATACACTTGTATATGCACACATACATTCACATGTACACCATATATACACTCGTATATGCACACATACAATCACATGTACACCATATATACACTCGTATATGCACACATACAATCACATGTACACCATATATACACTTGTACACGTATACATACACTCGTATACGCACACATACATTCACATGTACACCATATATACACTTGTACACGTATACATACACTCGTATATGCACACATACATTTACATGTACACCATATATGCACTTGTACACGTATACATACACTCGTATATGCACACATACATTCACATGTACACCATATATACACTTGTATATGCACACATACAATCACATGTACACCATATATGTACTTGTACACGTATACATACTCGTATACGCACACATACATTCACATGTACACCATATATACACTCATATACGCACACATACATTCACATGTACACCATATATACACTCGTATACGCACACATACATTCACATGTACACCATATATACACTCATATACGCACACATACATTCACATGTACACCATATATACACTCATATACGCACACATACATTCACATGTACACCATATATACACTCATATACGCACACATACATTCACATGTACACCATATATACACTCGTATACGCACACATACATTCACATGTACACCATATATACACTCGTATATGCACACATACATTCACATGTACACCATATATACACTCGTATATGCACACATACAATCACATGTACACCATATATACACTCGTATATGCACACATACAATCACATGTACACCATATATGTACTTGTACACGTATACATACTCGTATACGCACACATACATTCACATGTACACCATATATACACTCATATACGCACACATACATTCACATGTACACCATATATACACTCGTATACGCACACATACATTCACATGTACACCATATATACACTCGTATATGCACACATACATTCACATGTACACCATATATACACTCGTATATGCACACATACAATCACATGTACACCATATATACACTCGTATATGCACACATACAATCACATGTACACCATATATGTACTTGTACACGTATACATACTCGTATACGCACACATACATTCACATGTACACCATATATACACTCATATACGCACACATACATTCACATGTACACCATATATACACTCGTATACGCACACATACATTCACATGTACACCATATATACACTTGTATATGCACACATACATTCACATGTACACCATATATACACTCGTATATGCACACATACAATCACATGTACACCATATATACACTCGTATATGCACACATACATTCACATGTACACCATATATACACTTGTACACGTATACATACTCGTATACGCACACATACATTCACATTTACACCATATATACACTCGTATATGCACACATACAATCACATGTACACCATATATACACTCGTATACGCACACATACATTCACATGTACACCATATATACACTTGTATATGCACACATACATTCACATGTACACCATATATACACTCGTATATGCACACATACAATCACATGTACACCATATATACACTCGTATATGCACACATACAATCACATGTACACCATATATACACTTGTACACGTATACATACTCGTATACGCACACATACATTCACATGTACACCATATATACACTCGTATACGCACACATACATTCACATGTACACCATATATACACTCGTATACGCACACATACATTCACATGTACACCATATATACACTCGTATACGCACACATACATTCACATGTACACCATATATACACTTGTATACCATATATACACTCGTATATGCACACATACAATCACATGTACACCATATATACACTCGTATATGCACACATACAATCACATGTACACCATATATACACTTGTACACGTATACATACTCGTATACGCACACATACATTCACATGTACACCATATATGCACTCGTATACGCACACATACATTCACATGTACACCATATATACACTTGTACACGTATACATACTCGTATACGCACACATACATTCACATGTACACCATATATACACTCGTATATGCACACATACATTCACATGTACACCATATATACACTCGTATACGCACACAATCACATGTACACCATATATACACTTGTACACGTATACATACTCGTATACGCACACATACATTCACATTTACACCATATATACACTCGTATACGCACACATACATTCACATGTACACCATATATACACTCGTATATGCACACATACATTCACATGTACACCATATATACACTCGTATACGCACACATACATTCACATGTACACCATATATACACTTGTATATGCACACATACATTCACATGTACACCATATATACACTCGTATATGCACACATACATTCACATGTACACCATATATACACTTGTATATGCACACATACATTCACATGTACACCATATATACACTTGTACACGTATACATGCTCTCGTATATACACACATACATTCACATGTACACCATATATACACTCGTATATGCACACATAAAATCACATGTACACCATATATGCACTTGTACATGTATACATACTCGTATATACACACATACATTTACATGTGCACAATATATATATATATATATATACACACACATTATGTCCCATAACTTTGCGGTGACCTCCTCTTCTGAGAAGTGACCGACGTTCCTAGAAGTTCCTAGAATGCAAAGTAAACAAACACACAAAGCCACGAGCCACGGTGGCCGCCGCTGCCCTGTGATCCCGTCCTCTGGGGGGACCCGCTGACGCATCTACAGGAATAGGACTGATCCTCCCTCCTCAGATTACTATGTGTTTGCCGGCTGTGTGGGGGACGGGGGTTAATGTGGTCCACACTGTGGACAGGTGATTTCCCATGCTGGGAGTTGTAGTTTTTCAGCATCTGAAGGGCCTCAGGTTAGAGACCACCACTCCAATGCAGTCTTGTGTTTATTGTAAAACTACAACTCCCATCATGCCTCGACTGGCAGCTTAAAGGAGTACTCTGGTGGAAAACTTTTTTTTTTTTCAACTGGTGCCAGAAAGTTAAACAGATTTGTAAATTACTTCTATTAAAAAATCTTTACCCTTCCAATACTTTATAGCAGCTGTATGCTACAGAGGAAATTCTTTTCTTTTTGAATTTTTTTTGTCTTGTGCACAGTGCTCTCTGCTGACACCTGATGCCCATATCAAGAACTGTCCAGAGCAGGAGAAAATCCCCATTGCAAACCTATGCTGCTCTGGGTAGTTCCTGACACGGACAGAGGTGTCAGCAGAGAGCACTGTGGACAAGACAAAACAGAAATTAAATTAAAAAAGCAAAGAATTTCCTCTGTAGCATATGGAAGGATAAACATTTTTTTTATAGAAGTTATTTACAAATCTTCCAGTTCATAAAGTTTTCCCTTTTAATACATCAAACTTTTGAAACGGTTTTTTATGCGTCTCCATGGTAACAGACTACAAACAAACCCAGTGTAGTCAGATCATTCACCTTTACATTGTCTACAATCGTATTCACTAAATCTGGGACAGATGGGAGGATCAGACTACACAGGGTTTGTAGTCTGTTACCTAGGCGACACAAAACGGCAGGAAATGACCATTTTTAGCCCTTTTCTTCTTTCTTCTTCTCAATCTTAGTAGTCAAATTTCTGCAAATATTTGGGTTGAGAATTTTCCCTCCCAGATATGTCTGCGTCCTGGCAGGTCCGGGCCTGAAGAGAACGCGACGGAGCGATGTGTGTGCGAACGTCCTTCAGCGCTGACTGTGGCCCCCGCCGCCGCCCGGTAATCTCATATATCGCTCTGGTAATGGCTTCTATTTCTGGCCCTGCCTGACGCAGACGCCTCACACGTGTGTTATAATGGAGTCGGCTGCTGCTTCTGCGAAATGACATCAGAGGATCTGCGGGGAGGGCGAGTGGAAACGGGAAGATGTGGACGAGGGGAGATGGGGCTGAGCGTGCGCGTCCTGAGCTCCTGGGGGGGGGGCATTACTGGGGATTATCCAAGGACAAGCAGATTGATTGATTGATTAGGCCTGGTGCAGAGATTGGACCGCCATACTAATTGTGTTGTACCCTACAGTTTGCTCTGCCCTTGCTCCCCCTTTTGACTCTTTCCCCCTTCTGCGCGCTCTCCCCATTTTGCACCCGTTTGCGCCCTCTTTTTCCTCATTCCCCCAATGCCCGTATGCCTCTCCTCCTCTTGCCCCCCACATGTCCTCTCTTCCCCTCTTGACTCCCTTCTCTCTTTTCACCGATTGCGCCCTTTTGTACCCCCTTTCCCCTTGTGCCTCTCTCTCCCCTCTTGCACCATCTACCCTTCCATCTTTTCCCTTTCTTTGCCCCCCTCCCACACTTGTGCCCTCTTACCCCTCTTGCTCCCTCTCCCAATCTTGCAACCTCATGTCCCTCATTTTCCCATTTTGCATCCTCTTTTCCTTTTAGTTCCTCTTAGTCTATTGTGCCCTTTGATTCCTCTTCTGCCGCTTTTCCATTTTTGCACCTTCTTTTGCCCCTCTGCCCTTTCTTTAGCCCATCTGCTGCCTCTTTCCTTCTCTGCCCCCTCTTTCGCCCCCCCTGCCCCCTCTTTCGCCCCCCCCTGCCCCCTCTTTGGCCCCCCCCCTGCCCCCTCTTTCGCCCCCCCCTGCCCCCTCTTTCGCCCCCCCTGCCCCCTCTTTCGCCCCCCCCTGCCCCCTCTTTCGCCCCCCCCTGCCCCCTCTTTCGCCCCCCCCTGCCCCCTCTTTCGCCCCCCCCCCTGCCCCCTCTTTCGCCCCCCCCTGCCCCCTCTTTCGCCCCCCCCCTGCCCCCTCTTTCGCCCCCCCCCTGCCCCCTCTTTCGCCCCCCCCCTGCCCCCTCTTTCGCCCCCCCTGCCCCCTCTTTTGCCCCCCCTGCCCCCTCTTTCGCCCCCCCTGCCCCCCCTTTGGCCCCCCCCTGCCCCCTCTTTGGCCCCCCCCCTGCCCCCTCTTTGGCCCCCCCCTGCCCCCTCTTTGGCCCCCCCCCTGCCCCCTCTTTCGCCCCCCCCTGCCCCCTCTTTCGCCCCCCCCTGCCCCCTCTTTCGCCCCCCCTGCCCCCTCTTTCGCCCCCCCTGCCCCCTCTTTCGCCCCCCCTGCCCCCTCTTTTGCCCCCCCCCTGCCCCCTCTTTTGCCCCCCCCCTGCCCCCTCTTTCGCCCCCCCGCCCCCTCTTTCGCCCCCCCCCCCCGCCCCCTCTTTCGCCCCCCCCCGCCCCCTCTTTCGCCCCCCCCCCCCCGCCCCCTCTTTCGCCCCCCCGCCCCCTCTTTCGCCCCCCCCCCCTCTTTCGCCCCCCCCCGCCCCCTCTTTCGCCCCGCCCTGCCCCCTCTTTCGCCCCGCCCTGCCCCCTCTTTCGCCCCCTCTTTCGCCCCCCCTCTGCCCCCTCTGCCCCCTCTTTCGCCCCCCTCTGCCCCCTCTTTCGCCCCCCTCTGCCCCCTCTTTCGCCCCCCTCTGCCCCCTCTTTTGCCCCTCTGCGCCCTCTTTTGCCCCTCTGCGCCCTCTTTTCTCAGTTTGCCTCTTGTGGACCCACTTTGTAATCTGTTCACAATGGATTGTCCCCAGTAGAGCGCCCCCTTAAGGTGATCCTCTGCCTTTATTTCTCCAGGTGCAGTGTGTAATTCGTAGTGCCATCTTTCTGCCCCTTCATGGCTTCTTCTCAGATATTAAATATTTTTTTCCTCCTTGCAGGACCGTAAACTCTCCAAGTCTGAACGCCAGCGCTTCAAGGAGGAGGCCGGGATGCTCAAAGGTCTTCAGCACCCGAACATCGTCCGATTCTACGACTCCTGGGAGTCCACCCTGAAAGGGAAGAAATGCATCGTCCTGGTCACCGAGCTCATGACCTCCGGGACCCTGAAGACGTAAGTGGCAGAAAAAATAAACTGTACCTTCTTATCCCGGGCTGTGCTCAGGCCAAAGTATAAGGCAGAGTCTAGTATGGGCCGAGTACGAGTTATCCTGAGCGCAGCTCTGGCCTGTGGGAGTTATACTAAGCACGGCTCGGGTCAGTATGAGTTATCCTGAGCGCAGCTCTGGCCTGTGGGAGTTATACTAAGCACAGCTCGGGCCAATATGAGTTATCCTGAGCGCAGCTCTGGTCTGTGGGAGTTATACTAAGCACAGCTCGGGCCAATATGAGTTATCCTAAGCGCAGCTCTGGCCTGTGGGAGTTATACTAAGCACAGCTCGGGCCAATATGAGTTATCCTGAGCGCAGCTCTGGTCTGTGGGAGTTATACTAAGCACAGCTCGGGCCAATATGAGTTATCCTGAGCGCAGCTCTGGCCTGTGGGAGTTATACTAAGCACGGCTCGGGCCAGTATGAGTTATCCTGAGCGCAGCTCTGGTCTGTGGGAGTTATACTAATCTCTGCTTGGGCCTGTGTGATTTATCCTGAGGACGGCTCGGGACGGTACAAGTTGTCCTGAGGACGGCTCGGGCCTGTATGAGTTATCCTAAAGACGGCTGGGGCCGGAACGAGTTATCCTGAGGAGGGCTTGGACCCGTATGGGTTATCCTGAGGAGGGCTTGGACCTGTATGGGTTATCCTGAGGAGGGCTCGGACCCGTATGGGTTATCCTGAGGACGATTCGGGCCCGTATGGGTTATCCTGAGGAGGGCTCGGACCCGTATGGGTTATCCTGAGGACGGCTCGGGCCCGTATGGGTTATCCTGAGGACAACTCCAGCCGGTACGAGTTATCCTGAGGATTACTCTGGCCGATAAGAGCTATCCTAAAGACGGCTCGGGCCGTTGAGTTATCCTGAGGATGTCTCGGCCGGTAAGGGTTATCCTGAGGAAGGCTCGGGCCGGTATGGGCTATCCTGAGGAATGCTCGGGCCGGTATGGGCTATCATGGGGATGTCTTGGGCCAGTGTGATTAAAACTGGGACTGGGCTCACTAAATAACAAGTTTGCTGTTGCGTATTACTAAAATGTAATTTTTATCATGTTTTAGCATATTAAAGGATGGAAATAACCCTCCAAAAGGACTATATCAACAGCAAACAATGGTCCCAGACTAATACTTAATGCTTAATATACATAATTATATGATAAACCTGCATTACAATATTAAAGTGTTAGGTCAAAAGCAATAAAACCCAAGAGAAAACAAACAAAATACCATTTACAGCACAAAAATGTCCCCACGTGTTTCACCTGGATAGTGATGTCATCAGGGTATAGTAGTCATAATGGCAACTAATGATGATGGTCCGGAATACAACCATGACTTAAAATAAAGGACTATAAAAAGATACAGTATTGGAGACGCAGGATGTCGGCCATCCATGGGGTGCGATGCGGCTCTGATATCTCTAAAATAATATACAATACTGAGGCTTGGTGTGGGCGCCCAACGTGGGAGGGGAACCTCCTCTTACAAGTAGGAAGCGGTCATAGAGTGCCTATTGAAATTAGGGAAGGACATCATAAAGTTCGTAAAAATGGAAGCCCTTTAAATATAAATAAACCTGCATATACATATATATATATAGACAGGTCAGGAGCCGCTTCTGCTGAGAAACCGGGTAACTGTGGTGCAGGCGGAGGGTATAGTCTGTACCTACCGCAGAACATCTCACCATGAATCACCACCTCTGCGCATGTCTGTGTATATACTCCTGCACACTCCTGTATGTATATATACTCCTGCACACTCCTGTATGTATATATACTCCTGCACACTCCTGTATGTATATATACTCCTGCACACTCCTGTATGTGTATATATACTCCTGCACACTCCTGTATGTGTATATATACTCCTGTACACTCCTGTATGTGTATATATACTCCTGTACACTCCTGTATGTGTATATATACTCCTGTACACTCCTGTATGTGTATATACACTCCTGTATGTGTATATACACTCCTGTATGTGTATATACACTCCTGTACACTCCTGTATGTGTATATACACTCCTGCACACTCCTGTATGTGTATATACACTCCTGCACACTCCTGTATGTGTATATACACTCCTGCACACTCCTGTATGTGTATATACACTCCTGCACACTCCTGTATGTGTATATATACTCCTGCACACTCCTGTATGTATATATACTCCTGCACACTCCTGTATGTGTATATATACTCCTGCACACTCCTGTATGTGTATATATACTCCTGCACACTCCTGTATGTGTATATATACTCCTGCACACTCCTGTATGTGTATATATACTCCTGTACACTCCTGTATGTGTATATATACTCCTGTACACTCCTGTATGTGTATATATACTCCTGCATGTCTGTGTATATACTCTGCACGTTTCTGTTCCACTTTGTATACTTTTGCGCACTCCCCTTTGTCACTTTACACACCCCTTTCGGCTGCTCCCCTCTCTGGGGCTCCCCTCTCTGGGGCTCCCCTCTCTGGGGCTCCCCTCTCTGGGGCTCCCCTCTCTGGGGCTCCCCTCTCTGGGGCTCCCCTCTCTGGGGCTCCCCTCTCTGGGGCTCCCCTCTCTGGGGCTCCCTTCTCTGGGGCTCCCCTCTCTGGGGCTCCCCTCTCTGGGGCTCCCCTCTCTGGGGCTCCCCTCTCTCTGGGGCTCCCCTCTCTGGGGCTCCCCTCTCTGGGGCTCCCCTCTCTGGGGCTCCCCTCTCTGGGGCTCCCCTCTCTGGGGCTCCCCTCTCTGGGGCTCCCCTCTCTCTCTGGGGCTCCCCTCTCTCTCTGGGGCTCCCCTCTCTCTCTGGGGCTCAGCTCTCTCGGGCTCAGCTCTCTCGGGCTCCCCTCTCTCGGGCTCCTCTCTCATGCGCTGTCGGCTTGGTGCTCGGCCTAGCATAGGAAATTTCCACTGTGACACATCAGTCGGGCCGGAGGCCATCGCTCCTCTCCGATCCCGGACAGATTTTGCGCCGTATATCATTGGCTGCGCCATGGCCGGATCGTCAGGGATCTGACCTATATAAGTTATACATATACATTCCTGAGTCGGGGTACTATGAGGAGAAGCATCGGTTTCATCCCTGGGGCGGCGGCGGCGGGCGGGGGGTTGTGGGTCTGGGGGCAGCAGGAAGTTGAGGAGGAAATGGGTGGGTTTGGGCCTTGTTCGCTTTGTGCAGTTTTATTTTCTAGGTCTGCACACGGGGAATGGAATGTTGGGAATCCGGGACAGTAAGCGCGCGCTCATTGTCAGCTCGTCCATCATTGCTCTGTCATCGTCTGCTTTTCCCTGCACAAGAGAAGTCCTCAGGCTCCATCTGGTGGCGACAAAGTAAACTACACCGACCAAATGTATGATGGCGCTGGTCACATGACCTTTTCAGACCGCGCTGTGTAACCATCCTCATAATCTTGGTGCGTGAATAGAATACCGGGATGGCAGTGGGCACTGACACGTGTGGGCAAACGTCTGCGCCATAGATAATCTCATCTCTTGGCACTTGGTGTATAGACCCAGCGGCCATTTTGAAGATGTCACGGTCTTGTATTTTTTTATTTTTAGCCTTTTTTGCCGATGATTAATAGGCATCATGTGTTGGTTCGGTGCCCAGTGACTTCACCCACAGTACGCCTCTTTGTTGTCTCAGGCCCCGGGTGCCACGTGCGGGCAGCGCCCACCTCTTAACGTATCGAACATATCACAGTCTTTTGTTCTCAGTTTTTATGATGTGCAGAGCAGCAGTGTCGTTGCAATGTATGGGTTACGAGTAAGATCATGGTAGAGTACTGCTCGCCATTAAGTCAGTGTTTCCCAACAAGGGTGCCTCCAGCTGTTGTTTAACCCCTTAAGGACGCAGGACGTAAATGTACGTCCTGGTGAGGTGGTACTTAACGCACCAGGACGTACATTTACGTCCTAAGCATAACCGCGGGCATCGGAGCGATGCCCGTGTCATGCGCGGCTGATCCCGGCTGCTGATCGCAGCCAGGGACCCGCCGGCAATGGCCGACGCCCGCGATCTCGCGGGCGTCCGCCATTAACCCCTCAGGTGCCGGGATCAATACAGATCCCGGCATCTGCGGGAGTTCGCGATTAAAATGAACGATCGGATCGCCCGCAGCGCTGCTGCGGGGATCCGATCATTCATAACGCCGCACGGAGGTCCCCTCTCCTTCCTCCGTGCGGCTCCCGGCGTCTCCTGCTCTGGTCTGTGATCGAGCAGACCAGAGCAGGAGATGACCGATAATACTGATCTGTTCTATGTCCTATACATAGAACAGATCAGTATTAGCAATCATGGTATTGCTATGAATAGTCCCCTATGGGGACTATTCAAGTGTAAAAAAAAATGTAAAAAAATGTAAAAGTAAAAGTAAAAAAAAAGTGAAAAATCCCCTCCCCCAATAAAAAAGTAAAACGTCCGTTTTTTCCTATTTTACCCCCAAAAAGCGTAAAAAACATTTTTTATAGACATATTTGGTATCGCCGCGTGCGTAAATGTCCGAACTATTAAAATAAAATGTTAATGATCCCGTACGGTGAACGGCATGAACGAAAAAATTTTTAAAAAGTCCAAAATTCCTACTTTTTTAATACATTTTATTAAAAAAAAAATTATAAAAAAATGTATTAAAAGTTTTTTATATACAAATGTGGTATCAAAAAAAAGTACAGATCATGGCGCATAAAATGAGCCCCCATACCGCCACTTATACGGAAAAATAAAAAAGTTATAGGTCATCAAAATAAAGGGATTATAAACGTACTAATTTGGTTAAAAAGTTTGTGATTTTTTTTAAGCGCAACAATAATATAAAAGTATATAATAATGGGTATCATTTTAATCGTATTGACCCTCAGAATAAAGAACACACGTCATTTTTACCAGAAATTGTACGGCGTGAAAACAAAACCTTCCAAAATTAGCAAAATTGCGTTTTTCGTTTTAATTTCCCCACAAAAATAGTGTTTTTTGGTTGCGCCATACATTTTATGATATAATGAGTGATGTCATTACAAAGGACAACTGGTCGCGCAAAAAACAAGCCCTCATACTAGTCTGTGGATGAAAATATAAAAGAGTTATGATTTTTAGAAGGCGAGGAGGAAAAAATGAAAACGTAAAAATTAAATTGTCTGAGTCCTTAAGGCCAAAATGGGCTGAGTCCTTAAGGGGTTAAAGGGGTTATCCAGGAAAAAACTTTTTTTTATTTATATATAATCAGCTGGCTCCAGAAAGTTAAACAGATTTGTAAATTACTTATATTAAAAATCTTAATCTTTTCAGTACTTATGAGCTGCTGAAGTTGAGTTCTTTTCTGTCTAAGTGCTCTCTGATAACACGTGTCTCGGGAAACGCCCAGTTTAGAAGCAAATCCCCATAGCAAACCTCTTCTGCTCTGTGCAGTTCCTGAGACAAGCAGAGATGTCAGCAAAGAGCACTGTTGCCAACTCAACTTCAGCAGCTGATAATTATTGAAAGGATCAAGATTTTTTAATAGAAGTAATTTACAAATCTGTTTAACTTTCTGGAGCCAGTTGATATAAAAAAAAAAAAAGTTTTCCCCTGGAATACACCTTGAACTACAACTGCCAGCATGCCCGCACAGCCAACGGCTGTCCGGGCATACTGGGAGTTGTAGTTTTTCTACAGTTTGGATAACAAGACTTAAAGGGGTACTCCGGTGGGGAAAAAAAAATCTTAATCTACTGGTGCCAGAAAGTTAAACAGATTTGTAAATTACTTCTATTAAAAAATCTTGATCCTTCCAGTACTTATTAGCTGCTGAATACTACAGAGGAAATTATTTTCTTTTTGGAACACAGAGCTCTCTGCTGACATCACGAGCACAGTGCTCTCTGCTGACACCTCTGTCCATTTTAGGAACTGTCCAGAGCAGCACATGTTTGCTATGTGGATTTTCTCCTACTCTGGACAGTTCTTAAAATGGACAGAGATGTCAGCAGAGAGCACTGTGTTCGTGATGTCAGCAGAGAGCTCTGTGTTCCAAAAAGAAAATAATTTCCTCTGTAGTATTCAGCAGCTAATAAGTACTGGAAGGATTAAGATTTTTTTTTATAGAAGTAATTTACAAATCTGTTTAACCTTCTGGCACCAATTGATGATTAAAAAATAAAAATAAAAAAAAAATAAAAAATTTCACCGGACACCCCTAGGAATAGAAAAACAGGAATAGAAAAACAGAGCTAACTTTTTTTTTTTTTTTTTTTTTTTTTTTAAACCCCGCTCCCATCTGTCTCTAGGTTGGGTGTGGTTCTGCAACTCAGTTCCGTTGAAGTGAATGGAGTCAAGTTGTAATACCGAACACAACCTGGGGACAGACGTGGAGCTGTTTTAAAAAGAAATTAGCTCTGTTTTTCTATTTCTGGATAAACCCTTGGGTGCGTTCACACTGAGTAATTCAAGAGGAATTAACTTGAGTAATTCCTCTTGAATTCTCTGCTCCGAATTCAGCAACGTCTCCTCTTCCCATTGACTTCAATGTGTTTTACACTTTCCTGTTCACACTGCGGAAATTCCGCTCGCGGAATTCCGGTGCGTAATTCTTTTCCGCTTGAAGAAAGAACAAGTTCATTCTTCAAGCGTAATCCACGAGCAGTATCAAATAGAAGTCAATGGTAAAAAAAAAAAAAAAAATCCGCGTGACTTTGTTTTCGTGCAGAATTTGCACGGAAATTCTGCGCAAAAAAGGGAAATTCGAATGACAGCAAAAAAAAAAAAAAAAAAAAAAGATTCCTTCTCTTTTCCACACAAAAAAACCCCGGAAATTCTGTGGCAAAATTTTTAAGCGAGAATTCTGCTCAAATTCGCCCCCTAAAGGTACAAAATTGTATGTATCTTTTGTTTTATTGCAGTACTGTTTTAAAAAAAAAAATTAAATTAATTAAAACCTAAAATTAAAACATAAATAAAATTCTCCCAATTCTGACCCCTATAAAAAACTGTAAATTTTATTAAAAAAAATGTATTCATTAATTTCATTTGTTTTGTATTTTTTTAATTAATAGTATTATGATTATTATTATAATACACCGTATTTATCGGCGTATAAGACGCATATTTTAGACAATTTTTTTTAGCTTAAAGTGTATTTGCGTGTTATACGCCGATAGACTGTTTCTGGCCCCGCAGAAGCCACTTTAGTTCAATGATTTAAAGCGGGCGTTTTAAATCATTGAACTGTGGGGCCAGAGTCCTGCCGCCGCCACCACCCGATTTCGTCCCCTATCCCCCGTTTTATAGTTACATGTCACTGTCGCTGCCCGATTCCCTCCCCGTCCTCGGGTTGCATGTCCCACCGATGCCAGATTCCCTCACCGTCCTTGGGTTGCATGTCCCACCAATTCCCTCACCGTCCTCGGGTTGCATGTCCCACCAATTCCCTCACCGTCCTCGGGTTGCATGTCCCACCGATGCCCGATTCCCTCCCCGTCCTCGGGTTGCATGTCCCACCGATTCCCTCACCGTCCTCGGGTTGCATGTCCCGCCGATGCCCGATTCCCTCACCGTCCTCGGGTTGCATGTCCCTCCGATGCCCGATTCCCTCACCGTCCTCGGGTTGCATGTCCCGCCGATGCCCGATTCCCTCCCCGTCCTCGGGTTGCATGTCCCACCGATGCCCGATTCCCTCCCCGTCCTCGGGTTGCATGTCCCACCGATTCCCTCACCGTCCTCGGGTTGCATGTCCCGCCGATGCCCGATTCCCTCCCCGTCCTCGGGTTGCATGTCCCGCCGATGCCCGATTCCCTCCCCGTCCTCGGGTTGCATGTCCCGCCGATGCCCGATTCCCTCCCCGTCCTCGGGTTGCATGTCCCGCCGATGCCCGATTCCCTCCCCGTCCTCGGGTTGCATGTCCCGCCGATGCCCGATTCCCTCCCCGTCCTCGGGTTGCATGTCCCGCCGATGCCCGATTCCATCCTGGTGACCGCGCTCTTTATGGTCCGGCAGCGTCTTTATCTGTCACTGTGCATCGCGCTCTGACTGATGAGTGATGTCGCGTTGAGGACGTCACTTGTGCGCGGCGCACAGTGACCGATAAGGACACTGCAGGACCATAAAGAGCGCGGTCACCAGGATGGAATCGGGCATCGGTGGGACATGCAACCAGTGGACGGTGAGGGAATCGGGCAGCGGCGGGACAGTGACATGTAACTATAAAATGGGGGGATAGGGGGCGGAATCAGGCGGCGGCGGCAGGACTAAAGCCCCACAGAAGCCGCCTCAGTTCAATGATTTAGCACAGTGGTCTTCAAACTGTGGCCCTCCAGATGTTGCAAAACTACAATTCCCAGCATGTCCGGACAGCCGTTGGCTGTCCGGGCATGCTGGGAGTTGTAGTTTTGCAACATCTGGAGGTCCACAGTTTGAAGACCGCTGATTTAAAGTGCCCGCTTTAAATCATTTAACTAAAGTGGCTTCTGCGGGGCCACAAACTGTTTTATTGAGGTATACCCACTCACACACGCACCCTCATTTTAACAAGGATATTTGGGTAAAAAATTACCCAAATTTCCTTGGAAAAATGAGGTTGCGGGTTATAGGCCGGTGCGTGGTATACCCCGATAAATACGGTATTCATTTATTTTTATTTTATTTTTTTGCACCATGATCTGTAGTTTTGATCTGTACGATCTTGAAGTATATAGGAATTTTAATTTATTTTTTTATTTTTATTTTCTGATATATTTGTGACCAGAAATCAGTACTCGGTGTTTAGTATTGTTTCCACAATTTTTATTAGTGTATGAGCTTTTTAATTTTATTTTTATTTTTTTCATTAATTTTTTAAAACAATCTATTTATTTATTTATTTTTAGTTATTTTACAGTGATCTCCAAACTGCGGACCTCCCAGAATCCACATCTAGATGTCCATAGTTTGGAGACCACTATTCTAGGGGACTTGTATAAGAATTCAGTAGATTGCTTATACCGATCAATGCCATGCGTTTGCATAGGATTGATCTGTTAGATCGGCGCTCTGCTAAGGCTTGGTTCACATCACGTTTTTGCCATACTGTTTTCAATCCGTTTTTCTAAAGAAAACTGTATGGCAAAAAAAACGGATGGAACAGTATGGGAAAAAGTAAGGGTGGGTTCACACTACGTTTTCTCCCATACGGGAGCGCATACGGCAGGGGGGAGCTAAAACCTCGCGCTCCCGTATGCCACCGTATGCGCTCCCGTATGTCCTTCATTTCAATGAGCCGGCCGGAGTGAAATGTTCGGTCCGGTCGGCTAATTTTTGCGCCGTATGCGCTTTTACAACCGGACCTAAAACTGTGGTCAACCACGGTTTTAGGTCCGGTTGTAAAAGCGCATACGGCGCAAAAATGAGCCGACCGGACCGAACGTTTCACTCCGGCCGGCTCATTGAAGTGAATGGCATACGGGAGCGCATACGGTCACATACGGGAGCGCGAGCTTTTAGCTCCCCCCTGCCGTATGCGCTCCCGTATGGGACAAAACGTAGTGTGAACCCAGCCTTAACCGTATGCGTTTTTAAACAGTATACTGTTTTTAAAAGTGCATACAGTTCCGTCAGTTTTTATAGAAAAAAAAAAACATACGTTTTTGAAAATTTTGTCCATTTTTAATGGGAGGGGTCTTGGGTGGGGACTTTAGGATTCAAATGCGCACGTGCAAAGTAAAAACGTATAAGTTTTTCCCGTATGGAACCGTATACATGTGCGTTTCCCATTGACGTCCATGTTAAAAAAAAAAAAAAAAAACGTATGCGGTTGCAGTTCGGTGGTTGACCACGATTTTGTCTCCGGTTTAAAAGCCGTACTGCAACCGCATACGTTCTTTTTAACATGGACGTCAATGGGAAACGCACATGTATACGGTTCCATACCGGAAAAACGTATACGTTTTTACTTTGCACATGAGCATTTGAATCCTAAAGTCCCCACCCAAGACCCCGCCCATTAAAAATGGACAAAATTTTCAAAAACGTATGGTTTTTTTTCTATAAAAACTGACGGAACTGTATGCACTTTTAAAAACAGTATACTGTTTAAAAACGCATACGGTTTACTTTTTTTCCATACTGTTCCATCCATTTTTTGTCATATGGTTTTCTTTAGAAAAAAACGATTGAAAACAGTATGGCAAAAACGTAGTATGAACCCAGCCTAAGGCTGGGTCCACACTACGTTTTGTCCCATACGGGAGCGCATACGGCAGGAGGGAGCTAAAACCCCGCGCTCCCGTATGTGACCGTATGCGCTCCCGTATGTCATTCACTTCAATGAGCCGACCGGAGTGAAACGTTCGGTCCGGTCGGCTCATTTTTGCGCCGTATGCGCTTTTAAACCGGACCTAAAACTGTGGTCAACCACGGTTTTAGGTCCGGTTGTAAAAGCGCATACGGCGCAAAAATGAGCCGACCGGACCGAACGTTTCACTCCGGTCGGCTCATTGAAGTGAATGGCATACGGGAGCGCATACGGTCACATTCGGGAGCGCGAGGTTTTAGCTCCCTCCTGCCGTATGCGCTCCCGTATGGGACAAAACGTAGTGTGGACCCAGCCTAATACAGGCTACTGGAGTAAGGGTGGGTTCACACTACGTTTTCTCCCATACGGGAGCGCATACGGCAGGAGGGAGCTAAAACCTCGCGCTCCCGTATGCCTTCGTATGCGCTCCTGTGTGTCATTCATTTCAATGAGCCGGCCGGAGTGAAACGTTCGGTCCGGTCGGCTCATTTTTGCACCGTATGCGCTTTTACGACCGGACCTCAAACCGTGGTTGACCACAGTTTTATGTCCGGTTGTAAAAGCGCATACGGCGCAAAAATGAGCCGACCGGACCGAACGTTTCACTCCGGTATGGGAGAAAACGTAGTGTGAACCCAGCCTAAGACTGTACCAGCTGATCTACTATGTAAAGACCTCCAGGTGTCATATTAACTGGTCGGCACCCTGTGATTACATTACGGGGTGCGGATTTGGCACCTGTTTAACCTTTTAAATGCTGCACTTTAATTGCGGAATTTATGGGGTAAAATGACAATCGGTCATTAACTGTGTGATCCGGCAGCTACTTGCAGCCGACACCCGTTGTCTATAAGGAGAGTGCAGCCGCTGTATGTGTAAGGCGCTCTGCATTAAGGGGTTAAAGAGGTCATCCCATCTAATAATAATGAATATCATATGATCAGTGGGGGAAGATTTAACATCTGGGACCCCGTCAATTCTGAGAACGTATGGGGCCGCGCTGCAGTTCCCTGTACGACCACTAGGCCCTTGTAGAATCAGACGTGTAGATGATCGGTGTTGCTCGGTTCCCTTCCCTACAGGTATCTCAAGAGGTTCAAGGTGATGAAGCTGAAGGTCCTGCGCAGCTGGTGCCGCCAGATCCTGAAGGGGCTTCAGTTCTTGCACACCCGGACCCCCCCAATTATCCACAGAGACTTGAAATGCGACAACATCTTCATCACCGGCCCCACCGGCTCTGTGAAGATTGGAGACCTGGGACTCGCCACCTTGAAGAGGGCGTCCTTCGCCAAGAGTGTCATAGGTAGGTCCAGTGCATCGCTCCTCCTCTTCCTCCTATTACACCCATATATACCTGTACCGTATTCTCTGTGAAGGCTGGTGCCGGTAACCATTCCTCCTTTTAGCTATGGTCACTGTAGGGATCGAGCGGATTCTAGAAGTCTTGCCCATTGGGGTCTGAGCAGCTGGTGGGTGTGCCTCCCTTTTAAATGTCCTCCATTTTTTAAAATAAACAATATATGCCGATTCCCACAGATGTTCTGAGCTATAAAGGTGGATGTACTGGGTCCGGTCTTCAGCCTGTATGGCAGTGTTTCCCAACCAATGTGCCCCTATCTGTTTCAAGACTTAAACTCCTACCTCCTCCATAGGTTATTTAGCTTCTGGTTTTGTGTGTGTGTCATTTTCCTCTGAAGATGCCACCTGTACGGTGGAGAAACATGTCGGGGGGAGTTTGCATTGTTTTTAAACCAGCGAGGTACCTTCAATAACTAATCTTACACTGCAAATGCGCATGGACAAATCTTATTTGATTTTTTTCCCCAACAAGTTTAATTACCCTACAGTCACTTCAGGGTGAATGACACGAACACAAATCCAGAGGTTAAAGTGACATCATAGGTCATGACCCCATGATAGTGTTTACCAAACATTGTGCTTCCAGGTGTTACAAAACTGCAACTCCCCGCACGTTTCGTAGATCATTAACCCGTGATGTCACTTGAGAGGTTATATAACCTCTAGTTTGTTGGTTTTGTCATTTTCCCTGAAGAAGCCACCCGAACAGTGATGAAATATGTCTGGGAGTTTTAGGTTTTTAAAACCGGCGAGGTTCCTACACTAACTACATGTACATTGCAATTGCACATGGACAAATCAGAGAAGTATTGCAGGAATCGTGGCGATTTTAAAACAATGCAACCCACTCCCCAAAAAGTTTCACCACCCTACTGGTGGCATCTTCAGGGTGAATGACACGAACATCAATCAAGAGGTTATAGGGACATCCTAAGCCGTGACCCTGTGACAGGGTTTTACAATTTATGTGCCTCCAGCTGTTGCAAAACTAATACTACCATGCTGGTAGGCATGCTGGTAGTTGTAGTTTTGCAACAGCTTGAAGCAAACTGGGTTGGGAAACACTCATTACTTGATAGTACCAAGTCATCATTTTTATCTGTTTTATTTCGGGCAGGTTTTAACACTTTCTTTGCAGGGTGGCTGATTGAGTACCCCTGGTCTTAGACCCCCTTTCCCCCTACCCATGTACCCCCGGAGCCCCCCCTTTCCCCCCAGCTTCTTTACATAACCAGGTTATGAAGCTCATCCTCTCTGTATTTAAGTGTCTTTCTTGCCTGTAGGCCCATGGGCTCCCATTATTGGCTGCAGTAGGCCCTAATATATAGTGTGTACTGCAGTTTATACCGTAAGTATGTGAAGAGAAGGGATCCGGTGAGTTTCGGGATTTTTTTTTTTCTTTTCTTTTTTGGGTTTTTATTTCCCTCGCAGAGAAGTCGTCTCAATTTATGCGATGTATTTTACTGCTACTGCTGCCCGGACGCGTGACGGTTTTCCATTGCAAGGTCTTGTCCCGTACACCGCCCCCTTCCCAGGTGAATGGAAAGTTGTGTGACCTGGCTTATTCTTGCTTTCAACAGCAGGTGGCGCCATCCTCCAGGTAAGTACAGGTAGAAGGAACCTGATGTATAGCACAATGTAGACGTCACAAGCATCTCTCCATTTACTTGGCGATTTGAAGACCACAACGTCACTATATATAAAACCTAAGCTCCAAACTTAGGGGAACCGCCATGGGAACGAATTTCGCCCCCAAGTTTACGCAAAAATCGCGTTTATGAGGCCTTGCAATGGAAGGCGTCTAAAATGAACTTTCTTTACAGAGTAACTAAGAAGCTTTCCTCCTCTTTTTTCCCTTTTTTTTTTTTCTTCTTTTTTTTGCCCCCCGCTATCTCTTTTTCTCACAGGTCTTCTGCTCCCGAACGCTGCTCTCGTGGTGAGTAAGCGCCTCCAGAATCCTGCTCGAAACTGTGAGAAAATTTAGAGTCTGAAACGTTCCTTTTAATTTAAGGTACCCCTGAGTTCATGGCGCCGGAGATGTATGAGGAGAAATACGATGAGTCCGTAGACGTGTATGCCTTTGGGATGTGCATGCTTGAGATGGCCACGTCTGAATACCCTTACTCCGAGTGCCAAAACGCTGCGCAGATCTACCGGAGAGTCACCAGTGTAAGTGTCCATAGTGTGTCCGGCTGCCGGGTGATGGCGGAGAACAAAATGAGAAAAAGGTTTGGAATAATTATAAAGTGTTCAAGGGATCGCCCTCGGCAGTGGTCTTCATGTATAGTAGTAGCATCATCTTAGATCAGTGTTTCCCAAACGGGGTGCCTCCAGCTGTTGCAAAACTACAGCTCCCAGCATGCCCGGAAAGCCAAAGCCAAATCGGAGAGTTGTTGCAGTAATCGATTTTAAAACCTAATGCAACCCACTCCCCAAAAAAGTTTC
>NC_079192.1:416211557-416246557 GCF_029499605.1 Hyla sarda
CCTTAACCAGGCCTCTGTTTAGAGCTACCTTTCCCAAGTCGGGTGCCTCCAGCTGTTGCAAAACTACAACTTCCAGTATGCCTGGACAGCCGAAGGCTGTCTGGGCATGCTGGGAGTTGTAGTTTTGCAACAGCTGGAGGCACATTAGTTTAGAAAGCGAGGCAGGCAGAGCTTCAGTGTAAAGTATAGGGGAGGAGGTGGTTTTTCACTGTACTGTCTATAGGAGGTTTCAGTGATGATGGAGTGGAGCAGTCTGGAGGCCGCCATGTTTTCCCGTTTTCTTCAGGACCCGCGCACGCAGTCCGTTGTTGTAAACGTGTTTTCTTTGTGTCTTTTCTGTCGGAACTTTTCTTTTTACGAGTTCAGAACAAGGTCAGATTTTTCATGCGTCAGTAAATTAAGACCAGAAAACATCCAAACACCCTCCTGACACTAAGTCACTGCGGGGAGACGGGCAGCAGAGGTATTTTATTAACCCTTTGTGAGGGTTCAGCGATATGCCTGTAGAGGCAACTTTGTGTACCATAGGAGTCTGTGCTCTTGTTTTATATGTTGTTGTGATCTGATTGATGTGGTGCAGTGCTGAGGCACGGGACTGATCTGGTGCAGTGCTGAGGCACGGGACTGATCTGGTGCAGTGCTGAGGCACGGGACTGATCTGGTGCAGTGCTGAGGCACGGGACTTATCTGGTGCAGTGCTGAGACACGGGACTGATCTGGTGCAGTGCTGAGGCACGGGACTGATCTGGTGCAGTGCTGAGGCACGGGACTGATCTGGTGCAGTGCTGAGGCACGGGACTGATCTGGTGCAGTGCTGAGGCACGGGACTGATCTGGTGCAGTGCTGAGGCACGGGACTGATCTGGTGCAGTGCTGAGGCACGGGACTGATCTGGTGCAGTGCTGAGGCACGGGACTGATCTGGTGCAGTGCTGAGGCACGGGACTGATCTGGTGCAGTGCTGAGGCACGGGACTGATCTGGTGCAGTGCCGAGGCACGGGACTGATCTGGTGCAGTGCCGAGGCACGGGACTGATCTGGTGCAGTGCCGAGGCACGGGACTGATCTGGTGCAGTGCCGAGGCACGGGACTGATCTGGTGCAGTGCCGAGGCACGGGACTGATGTGGTGCAGTGCCGAGACACGGGACTGATGTGGTGCAGTGCCGAGACACGGGACTGATGTGGTGCAGTGCCGAGACACGGGACTGATGTGGTGCAGTGCCGAGACACGGGACTGATGTGGTGCAGTGCCGAGACACGGGACTGATGTGGTGCAGTGCCGAGACACGGGACGGATGTGGTGCAGTGGCGAGACACGGGACGGATGTGGTGCAGTGGCGAGACACGGGACGGATGTGGTGCAGTGGCGAGACACAGGACGGATGTGGTGCAGTGGCGAGACACGGGACGGATGTGGTGCAGTGGCGAGACACGGGACGGATGTGGTGCAGTGCCGAGACACGGGACGGATGTGGTGCAGTGCCGAGACACGGGACGGATGTGGTGCAGTGGCGAGACACGGGACGGATGTGGTGCAGTGCTGAGACACGGGACTGATGTGGTGCAGTGCTGAGACACGGGACTGATCTGGTGCAGTGCTGAGGCACGGGACGGATGTGGTGCAGTGGCGAGACACGGGACGGATGTGGTGCAGTGGCGAGACACGGGACTGATGTGGTGCAGTGCCGAGACACGGGACGGATGTGGTGCAGTGCCGAGACACGGGACGGATGTGGTGCAGTGGCGAGACACGGGACGGATGTGGTGCAGTGGCGAGACACGGGACGGATGTGGTGCAGTGGCGAGACACGGGACGGATGTGGTGCAGTGGCGAGACCAGTGCTGCTCCATTTTGGGCTGATTTGTAAAGATTATGAGATGTTTGCTCTCAGGAAAGCTGGTCCCAAATCCTGCATGGCTTCCTATCCAGCTTTCCCAGACCCCTGAACAATGAACCTTCCTAATAAGAAGCAGGTGCCCCATCAGGCGCTGACAGTTTCTCTAATTTTCTGTTTTCCGCCCCCGATTAGATCCCGGCGTTCCGTCTGCCGTCCTGGAAACAAACTTGTTTTGGACTTGTCATAAACCTGTCCAGTCCGGTCAGTAACCAGGAGCGAGTCCCCCCCCCCCAGCCCCCTCCGGAGACCCCGGCGCTGAGGCACGAGGCTGGCGCTGACCACCAGGGGGTGGGGCTTCAGTTACTTATTAGGACTATAGGAATGTTCATTAGAACACTAATTACCCCGCACACATTTCTTGGTTTTATCTCGTTTTACTAGTCCCCCCCCCAATATTTTACTACATATTTACACTTTTTATCGGATCACTGTTATTTTCGATATATAGCGGCGATGACTTTGAGTGACGGGCGGGTCACTGTATATGGTGGCAGTAAATTCCTCTTTATATGGGATTATTACGTCTTTGACCTTCAGTGTCGCTCTTATTACTACAATGTTTCCCAGCCAGGGTGCCTCCAGCTGTTGCCAAACTACAACTCCCAGCATGCCCAGACAGCCGAAGGCATGCATGCTGGGAGTTGTAGTTTGGCAACAGCTGGAGGCATCCTGGTTGGGAAACATTGTATTACTTTATGATTATGGGTCTTGCTGATCAGAACGTATACAGCAGCGTCTGCCTGGTGTCCGTAGTGGATCTGGCGCCTATGGGTGCCGCCTGGCCCTGTACCCGGGTATATTGGGAGGGTGAGGACCTTGAGCGACAACGAGCGATTGTCTGTCAGAGACAGCGGGTCTGGTGTCCATGTATTATTCCATCTGTATCTGTACAATGATACATTGTGGACACGTACAGTAGCGCCCCCCCCAAGGTCACATAGTGTCATCTGATGACTGCTGCCTCATGTGCCTGCTTAGCTCTAGTGGTGTCTTCATGTTATACTGAATAATGGAGCCACACTGCCATATAACAGTCCTATGTGATGCACTGCTGTATTATGGCCTCATATAGTGCACTGCTGTATTACGGCCTCATATAGTGCACTGCTGTGTTATGGCCTCATATAGTGCACTGCTGTATTATGGCCTCATATAGTGCACTGCTGTATTATGGCCTCATATAGTGCACTGCTGTATTATGGCCTCATATAGTGCACTGCTGTATTACGGCCTCATATAGTGCACTGCTGTATTATGGCCCCATATAGTGCACTGCTGTATTATGGCCCCATATAGTGCACTGCTGTATTATGGCCTCATTTAGTGCACTGCTGTATTATGGCCTCATATAGTGCACTGCTGTATTATGGCCCCATATAGTGCACTGCTGTATTATGGCCACATATAGTGCACTGCTGTATTACGGCCTCATATAGTGCACTGCTGTATTATGGACTCATATAGTGCACTGCAGTATTATCGCCTCATATAGTGCACTGCTGTATTATGGCCTCATTTAGTGCACTGCTGTATTATGGCCTCATATAGTGCACTGCTGTATTATGGCCTCATATAGTGCACTGCTGTATTATGGCCTCATATAGTGCACTGCTGTATTACGGCCTCATATAGGGCACTGCTGTATTACGGCCTCATATAGGGCACTGCTGTATTACGGCCTCATATAGGGCACTGCTGTATTACGGCCTCATATAGGGCACTGCTGTATTACGGCCTCATATAGTGCACTGCTGTATTATGGCCTCATATAGTGCACTGCTGTATTATGGCCTCATATAGTGCACTGCTGTATTATGGCCTCATATAGTGCACTGCTGTATTATGGCCCCATATAGTGCACTGCTGTATTATGGCCCCATATAGTGCACTGCTGTATTATGGCCCCATATAGTGCACTGCTGTATTATGGCCCCATATAGTGCACTGCTGTATTATGGCCCCATATAGTGCACTGCTGTATTATGGCCCCATATAGTGCACTGCTGTATTATGGCCTCATATAGTGCACTGCTGTATTATGGCCCCATATAGTGCACTGCTGTATTATGGCCTCATATAGTGCACTGTTGTATTATGGCCTCATTTAGTGCACTGCTGTATTATGGCCTCATATAGTGCACTGCTGTATTATGGCCCCATATAGTGCACTGCTGTATTATGGCCCCATATAGTGCACTGCTGTATTATGGCCTCATATAGTGCACTGCTGTATTATGGCCCCATATAGTGCACTGCTGTATTATGGCCCCATATAGTGCACTGCTGTATTATGGCCCCATATAGTGCACTGCTGTATTAGGGCCCCATATAATGCACTGCAGTATTATGGCCTCATTTAGTGCACTGCAGTATTATGGCCTCATATAGTGCACTGCTGTATTATGGCCTCATATAGTGCACTGCTGTATTATGGCCTCATATAGTGCACTGCTGTATTATGGCCTCATATAGTGCACTGCTGTATTATGGCCTCATATAGTGCACTGCTGTATTATGGCCTCATATAGTGCACTGCTGTATTATGGCCTCATATAGTGCACTGCTGTATTATGGCCTCATATAGTGCACTGCTGTATTATGGCCCCATATAGTGCACTTCTTTACAACACTGCTGTTCTTTGGTCACTATAGTCACTATTCCGTTACAGTAAATAAATTATTTCATTTATTTTGGTTTCTTTCAATATTCATTTTAAATCTTTTTTATTTATTTATTTTTATAACTAGAATATTTACGTAAAAATAGAGAAAAATATATTTTTTAGATTTATTGTATTTTTAATAGCATTTTTCCTTTTTCAAGTATATTATCTTTTGCATTTATTATAGTTTTTATTTTGAAATATTCTTTTTATTACGGTATCAGATTATTATTTTTTGTCCTGCTTAAATATTAGGGGTTTTTTTATTGTATTTTTTTTTAAATCACTTTTGTATTTTGGAATACTGCTTTAATATTTCTATATTTTTATAGCATTTTTAAATATTTACGGTACATTTATTTTATGTTGCTTTATTTTTTTTTTTTTTTTTTGGGGGTTCTATATTTGTATTAAATTTAACTTCCTTTTTATTTTTTATTTTTGTGGACTTTACTTGCTTCCCAACCCTGTGTCCTCCAGCTGTTTAGAAACTACAACTCCCTCCCAGCTGACTTGTCCAGACACACTGGGAGTTGTCGTTTTGCAGCAGATGTTGTGAAGCACTGAGGTAATATGTCAGTGTTTCCCAATCAGGGTGCCTCCAGATGTTTCAAAACTACAACTCCCAGCATGCCTGGACAGCCTTCGGCTGTCCAGGCATGCTGGGAGTTGTAGTTTTGCAACACCTGGAGGCACCCTGGTTGGGAAACACTGTAATATGTTGTGAAGCCAGGTATATAGCGGTGCACTGGGCTCTGGCAGGTGTAAGGGTTAAGCTGTATACGGGCAGTAGGTGATTATAGTGAGGAGGGGAGCGCGTCCTCCAATGGTTTCCTGCCCCAGCCCTGTGGGAGGGAATGTTTTTGGGGGCGGACAGACAGATCACCTGGGCCTCCCTCCTCTCTGTGGCTCTGGGTTTTGGTGGCCCCAGCTGTAGGTCTCTCCAGCACAATGTCCGGCTCCATTTCTGCCCGTCGCCTCTCGTCCGCCGTGCGGTGATCTTGCGGTCTCCTGCCCTATCGGTGTCCGGCGCCTTCATAACCATGGATTATATGTGGAAGGATTTCTGCCCGGTTATCCTCATAGTGAACTCTCGCTGCTGCTGCTGCTCCTCCCGGGAATGTCCAGGCAGTCAGGTGGGTGAAGGTGAAGCGGCCAGCGGGGGGCGCTGCCTCCTGCACCTTGTAAAGTCCTGGTTGGCAATAGAGTAAACTCCAGTTTTTGGCTCTGTGCTGATGGCGGATAACAGAGAACAATAGCTTGCATTAAAGGGGCATGAGTGCAAAATTTGGATTTTGGCCTAGAGGATGAGGGTGGTTGTCTGAGTCTGGGCAGGGGGTGGGGGTGGTGAACCGGGTCTGGCCAGGGGGTGAGGGTGGTGAACCGGGTCTGGCCAGGGGGGGGAGGGTGGTGAACCGGGTCTGGCCAGGGGGTGAGGGTGGTGAACCGGGTCTGGCCAGGGGGTGAGGGTGGTGAACCGGGTCTGGCCAGGGGGGGGAGGGTGGTGAACCGGGTCTGGCCAGGGGGTGAGGGTGGTGAACCGGGTCTGGCCAGGGGGTGAGGGTGGTGAACCGGGTCTGGCCAGGGGGTGAGGGTGGTGAACCGGGTCTGGCCAGTGGGGGAGGGTGGTGAACCAGGTCTGGCCAGGGGGTGAGGAGGGTGACTTTGGTCTGGCCAGGGGGTGAGGAGGGTGACTTTGGTCTAGGCAGTGGGGGGGGGGGGGGGGTACCGGGTCTTGGCAGGGGTGAAGGTGGTGACCCGGGCTGGGGTGAGGGTGGTGATCTGGGTCTTGGGTGGGGGTGGTGTACCGGGTCTGGGCAGGGGTGAAGGTGGTGACCCGAGTCTGGGTGGGGTTTGTTGTGAGGTGAGGGTGGCGACCTGGGTCTGGGTAGGGGGTGGTGTACCGGGTCTGGGCGGTGGATGGGGGTGAGGGTGGTAACCCGGGTCTGGGCAGGGGGTGAGGGCGGTGTGCTGGGTCTGGGTAGGGGGTGAGGGTGATGACCTGGGTCTGGGGGGGGGGCATTGGTGAGGGTGGTGACCCGGGTCTAGGGGGGGCGTGGGGGGTGAGAGTAGTGATCCAGGTCCTGGGTGGGGGTGGTGACCCAGGTCTGGGGTGGGGGTGAAGGTGATGTCCCGGGTGTGTGCTGTTTTGGCGTACCTTGTATTGTGCACAGGACATAACTCCCCCCCCCCCCCCCCAGTCTGGTTAATGATACCGCCATTGTTTGTCTGTGCTGCGGAGAGGGCAGCGTCCTACCCTGCAATAACATGAAATGGGTCACAGGGTACAGGGTCTGTCCAGGATGAGGTAAACATGGCTTCCTCCAGATACAGTGCCCCACACTTGTCCACAGGTCATGTCTGGTATTGCAGCTCGGCTATTGAAGTGATTGAGCTGCCCCTCTCTCTATATATACACCCGCCACCACCTGTGTAGGTCATACGCCGCGCCCCCAATGTGTACAGTGCCAGCTGCAGGGCAAAGCCCGGGTTATTTTTACCTACATCACTATTATTAAAAAACAATACAAAACAGATTTTTGGAATCCATACCTTCCTTTTTGCAGCTTGTTTGGCCTCTCGCTCATCATTCGTGCGTGGAACCCTTCCTAAAAGGGCACCTACCTTTTTAAATAATAGTGCTATGTGGGCGGTGGGAGGCATTGGTCTATATACCTGGGTGCTGACTGTCTGCACCAGTCTCTGAAGGTGAATATCACTTCCAGGAAGTGTTAACTTATGTGAAATTATTTATTTTTAGTTTTATTTAATTCATTTATTTTTTAAAGGATTGTCTGCACCTAAGATAAACCTTCCTGGCAGTGCACCACTCTCTCAAGCTGAATCTCTCTTCCAGGAAGTGTTAACTTATGTGAAATTATTATATATTATATTTTTATTTATTTATTATTAAAGGAATGTCTGCACCTAGGATAAAACTTCCTGGCAGTGCACCAGTCTCTCAAGCTGAATATCTTTTCCAGGAAGTGTTAACTAATGTGAAATTATTATTTATTTTATTTTAATTTTTCTTTATTTATATATATATTTTTTTAAAGGAATGTCTGCACCTAGGATAAAACTTCCTGGCAGTGCACCAGTCTCTGAAGATGATTGTTTCTTCAAGAAATACATTTTAATAGGAGTTTCTGTTACTAGGATAACACTTCCTTGAAGAAATTTTCAGCTCCAGAGACTGGTGTGCTGCCAAGAAGTGTTATTCTAGGTGCCGAAACTACTATAAAAATTGTACATAAGGTAACCCTTCCTGGAAGAGATATTCTGCTCCAGAAACTGGTGCACTGCTAGGTGTTACCTTTTTAAATAGGATTTTCTGCACCTTGGACAACACTTCCTGGCAATGCATCAGTCTCCGGTGCTAAATGTATCTTCAAAAACAATTGTTACCTTATGTTGAATTTTATAGGGGTTTCTGCACCAAGGTTACACTTCCTGGAAAAAATATCCAGCTCCAGAAACTTGTGCACTGCCTGGGAAGGGTTAACCTAGGTCCGTGTTTCCCAAACAGAGTGCCTCCAGGTGTTGCAAAACTACAACTCCCAGCATGCCCAGACAGCCTTTGGCTGTCCGGGCATGCTGGGAGTTGTAGTTTTGCAACATCTTGTGGCACACTGGTTGGGAAACACTGTCCTAGGTGCAAAAAGTCTTATAAAAATTGCACATATGGTAACACTTCCTGGCAGCGCACTTACAGGAAGTGTTACCTTGGTGCTGAAACTCCTCTAAAATTGCACATAAGGTAGCATTTTTTATAAAGAGACATTCAGCACCAGAGACTGGTGCACTGCCAGCAAGTGTTATCCTATGTACAAACAATCCTATAAAAAAAATTTACACTTAAGGTAACACTTCCTGGCAGTACACAGCTTTCCGGAGCAGAGTGTCTCCTCCAGGAAGTGTTACCCTATATGTAATTTTTTTTATAGTAGTTTCTGCACCTAGGATAACACTTCCTGGCAGTACACCACTTTCCAGAGCAGAATGTCTCCTCCAGGATGTGTTACGCTATATGTAATTTTTTTACAGTAGTTTCTGTACCTAGGATAACACTACCTGGCAGTACACCGCTTTCCGGAGCAGAATGTCTCCTCCAGGAAGTGTTACCCTATGTGTAATTTTTTTTAAATAGAAGTTTCTGCACCTAGGATAACACTTCCTGGCAGTACACCGCTTTCCGGAACAGAATATCTCCTCCAGGAAGTGTTACCCTATATGTAATTTATTTTATAGAAGATTCTGCACCTAGGATAACACAGAATGTCTCCTCCAGGAAGTGTTACCCTATATGTAATTTTTTTATAGTAGATTCTGCACCTAGGATAACACTTCCTGGCAGAATGTCTCCTCCAGGATGTGTTACCCTATATGTAATTTTTTTACAGTAGTTTCTGTACCTAGGATAACACTACCTAGCAGTACACCGCTTTCCAGAGCAGAATTTCTCCTCCAGGAAGTGTTACCCTATATGTAATTTTTTAAAATAGAAGTTTCTGCACCTAGGATAACACTACCTGGCAGTACACCGATTTCCGGAACACAATGTCTCCTGCAGGAAGTGTTACCCTATATGTAATTTTTTAATAGAAGGTTCTGCACCTAGGATAACACTTCCTGGCCATGACGCTCAGGATAAGCTCATATGACTCTGTGTGTACACGGCGATGATGATGACCCCCGCTCCCCTGAACGTTGCGTTCTGCTCTCTCCGCAGGGTGTGAAGCCGGCCAGCTTCGATAAGGTGGCCATCCCGGAGGTGAAGGAGATCATCGAGGGGTGCATCCGCCAGAACAAGGATGAAAGGTTTGAACTCGCATGGGCCGATGCCGCTTATCTCTCTGGTGGCTGAAATACTTTCTGCTGCGTTCAGCATTTAGCATATTGGGTCACATGACACAAGTCAGATAAAAGTAACATACTGTCCTGGGCAGTCTGATGCCATGTGACATCACATAGAGGGGCCATCAGACAGCGCCCACTACAGGTGGAAGTGGTATGGACGCTGCGCTCTCATTGGCTCCTGAAGGCACCGCCTGTTGTTGTTTTTCCCGTTCACCTTTGCCCCATCGCCTCGGGCCGTCTTGGGAAGTAATAAAGGTTTGAGCCAAACAATTTCCATATGGAAATGGCGACTTTTATTGGCCGCAGAACAAGCTATAATTGGGCTCCAGGAGTTCCCAGCACAGGCTCCGCCCACTGTCATGTGACCTGATTGCTAACTGTAATGGTCAGGTGAGCTCCCACAATGCACTGCTCTCTCAACAGAAAACCAGCTGTACTAAAAATGAGTTAATATAAAGTAAGGATGTGACCCAGCTCTTCTAGGGTCCTGAATGTCCCCCCTTTCTGTTTTGGGCAGGTACGTTATCAAGGACCTCCTGAACCACGCCTTCTTCCAGGAGGAGACCGGGGTGCGGGTGGAGCTGGCGGAGGAAGACGACGGAGAGAAGATCGCCATCAAACTGTGGCTGCGCATCGAGGACATCAAGAAGCTGAAGGGGAAATACAAGGACAATGAGGCCATAGAGTTCTCCTTCGACCTGGAGAGAGACGTCCCTGATGACGTGGCCCAGGAAATGGTGAGAGGAAGAGCATCAGCCGCTCCTCTTATAACGCTCCAGTACTGATATAACCTCTATATATTACATCATATGTGATATCAGCCGATCCTCTTATAACGCTCCAGTACTGATATAATCTCTATATATTACATCATATGTGATATCAGACGCTCCTCTTATAACGCTCCAGTACTGATATAATCTCTATATATTACATCATATGTGATATCAGCCGCTCCTCTTATAACGCTCCAGTACTGATATAATCTCTATATATTACATCATATGTGATGATATCAGCCGCTCTTCTTATAACGCTCCAGTACTGATATAATCTCTATATATTACATCATATGTGATGATATCAGCCGCTCTTCTTATAACGCTCCAGTACTGATATAACCTCTATATATTACATCATATGTGATATCAGCCGCTCCTCTTATAACGCTCCAGTACTGATATAACCTCTATATATTACATCATATGTGATATCAGCCGCTCCTCTTATAACGCTCCAGTACTGATATAATCTCTATATATTACATCATATGTGATATCAGCCGCTCCTCTTATAACGCTCCAGTACTGATATAATCTCTATATATTACATCATATGTGATGATATCAGCCGCTCTTCTTATAACGCTCCAGTACTGATATAATCTCTATATATTACATCATATGTGATATCAGCCGCTCCTCTTATAACGCTCCAGTACTGATATAATCTCTATATATTACATCATATGTGATATCAGCCGCTCTTCTTATAACACTCCAGTACTGATATAATCTCTATATATTACATCATATGTGATATCAGCCGCTCCTCTTATAACGCTCCAGTACTGATATAATCTCTATATATTACATCATATGTGATATCAGCCGCTCTTCTTATAACGCTCCAGTACTGATATAACCTCTATATATTACATCATATGTGATATCAGCCGCTCCTCTTATAATGCTCCAGTACTGATATAATCTCTATATATTACATCATATGTGATGATATCAGCCGCTCCTCTTATAACGCTCCAGTACTGATATAATCTCTATATATTACATCATATGTGATATCAGCCGCTCTTCTTATAACGCTCCAGCACTGATATAATCTCTATATATTACATCATATGTGATGATATCAGCCGCTCTTCTTATAACGCTCCAGTACTGATATAATCTCTATATATTACATCATATGTGATGATATCAGCCGCTCCTCTTATAACGCTCCAGTACTGATATAACCTCTATATATTACATCATATGTGATGATATCAGCCGCTCCTCTTATAACGCTCCAGTACTGATATAATCTCTATATATTACATCATATGTGATGATATCAGCCGCTCCTCTTATAACGCTCCAGTACTGATATAATCTCTATATATTACATCATATGTGATGATATCAGCCGCTCCTCTTATAACGCTCCAGTACTGATATAACCTCTATATATTACATCATATGTGATATCAGCCGCTCCTCTTATAACGCTCCAGTACTGATATAACCTCTATATATTACATCATATGTGATATCAGCCGCTCCTCTTATAACACTCCAGTACTGATATAACCTCTATATATTACATCATATGTGATGATATCAGCCGCTCCTCTTATAACGCTCCAGTACTGATATAACCTCTATATATTACATCATATGTGATGATATCAGCCGCTCTTCTTATAACGCTCCAGTACTGATATAACCTCTATATATTACATCATATGTGATGATATCAGCCGCTCCTCTTATAACGCTCCAGTACTGATATAACCTCTATATATTACATCATATGTGATGATATCAGCCGCTCCTCTTATAACGCTCCAGTACTGATATAACCTCTATATATTACATCATATGTGATATCAGCCGCTCCTCTTATAACACTCCAGTACTGATATAACCTCTATATATTACATCATATGTGATGATATCAGCCGCTCCTCTTATAACGCTCCAGTACTGATATAACCTCTATATATTACATATGTGATGATATCAGCCGCTCCTCTTATAACACTCCAGTACTGATATAATCTCTATATATTACATCATATGTGACTGATATCAGCCGCTCCTCTTATAACGCTCCAGTACTGATATAATCTCTATATATTACATCATATGTGATGATATCAGCCGCTCCTCTTATAACGCTCCAGTACTGATATAACCTCTATATATTACATCATATGTGATGATATCAGCCGCTCCTCTTATAACGCTCCAGTACTGATATAATCTCTATATATTACATCATATGTGACTGATATCAGCCGCTCCTCTTATAACGCTCCAGTACTGATATAACCTCTATATATTACATCATATGTGATATCAGCCGCTCCTCTTATAACGCTCCAGTACTGATATAACCTCTATATATTACATCATATGTGACTGATATCATCCTCTTATAACGCTCCAGTACTGATATAACCTCTATATATTACATCATATGTGATGATATCAGCCGCTCCTCTTATAACGCTCCAGTACTGATATAACCTCTATATATTACATCATATGTGATGATATCAGCCGCTCCTCTTATAACGCTCCAGTACTGATATAACCTCTATATATTACATCATATGTGATGATATCAGCCGCTCCTCTTATAACGCTCCAGTACTGATATAATCTCTATATATTACATCATATGTGATATCAGCCGCTCCTCTTATAACGCTCCAGTACTGATATAACCTCTATATATTACATCATATGTGATATCAGCCGCTCCTCTTATAACGCTCCAGTACTGATATAATCTCTATATATTACATCATATGTGATATCAGCCGCTCCTCTTATAACGCTCCAGTACTGATATAACCTCTATATATTACATCATATGTGACTGATATCAGCCGCTCCTCTTATAACGCTCCAGTACTGATATAACCTCTATATATTACATCATATGTGATATCAGCCGCTCCTCTTATAACGCTCCAGTACTGATATAATCTCTATATATTACATCATATGTGATATCAGCCGCTCCTCTTATAACGCTCCAGTACTGATATAACCTCTATATATTACATCATATGTGATATCAGCCACTCCCCTATAGAGCAGTGTTTCCCAACCAGGGTACTTCCAGCTGTTGCAAAACTACAATGCCCAGCATGCCCGGACAGCTGGAGGCACCCTGGTTGCCATACACCAAAATAGAGTACATATCAGACGGTAGTAAGACAAGGGTTACAGACCAACACATAGCAACCAGGAGTGCAGAGATAAATCTGTGACCAAGACATTCAATTACTGGTATAAACACTACATTTTTGACAAAAGAGATCAGCTAAAACATATTGTAAAGTGTCCCGACGTGTTTCCCCCGGGGTGCTGCTGTTTCACCAGGGGACTAATGCAAACAACATGCACTCTTTTCTGTAGGTAGAATTACAAAAGAGATAAACTAAAACATAGTGTCCCGAAGTGTTTCCCCTGGGTGCTGCGGCTTCATCAGGTGACAAATGCTAAGAAATGTGTTTTGTGACTTTTATAGAATTTGCATTCCCTTTTCTGTAGGTGGAATCAGGCTACGTCTGCGAAGGAGATCACAAGACCATGGCCAAGGCGATCAAAGACAGAGTGTCGCTGATCAAGCGTAAACGGGAACAGCGGCAACAGGTGCGGGAGGAGCAGGAGAAGAGGAAGCAAGAGCAGCAGCAGGTGCAGCAGCAGACCGAGGTGCAGCCGCAGAGCCCTCCCGTGCCCACCGGTAAAGTCTCCACCGGACCGGGTGTGCCAAGCGCCGCCACGTCCCAAGTGGAGCCGGAGGAGCCCGAGGCGGATCAGCATCTGCAGTATCAGCAGCCCAGCATATCCGTGACATGTGAGTGCGGAGAGGAGGGTGGGGGAGGTAGTCCACGTGCGGACAGTCTATTAGAAACACTTGTGCTAACCTCTTTATATGATCTTCCTCCGCAGCGGATGGCATGGCTGACAGCGGCCAGGGCTCCTCAGTGTACTCGGAGTCACGCGTTGGCAGTCAGCAGGACCCGGGGGTCCCCACTGCCCCCGTCACCACCACCACTGTGCCAGGCTACAGTAGTCCCAACGTTCAGCCCCAAACGGGGGGATTTAGCGCATCCGTGGGGGTAAGTGACCTCTCCAAGAAGATACACGAGGCATTACGAACCCAGAGACTGTCAAATACAACCTATGGCTCTCCAGCTGTTGCAGAACTACAACTCCCAACATGCCCTGAGGCTTATTGATGATGATAAATGAATCAGGAGTTCGGTGGAAGTGATGGGGAGTTGTGTAGTACTGACCATATTGATTAATTTAGGCCACTGTTCCTCCAATCAACATGCCTCCAGCTGTTGCAAAACTACAACTCCCAGAATCCCCAGACAGCCGTTGGCTGTCTGGGCATGCTGGGAGTTGTTGTTTTGCAACAGCTGGAGGCACCCTGGTTGGAAAACACTGCTCTAAGCCTAAGGGAAGGACAATCCTCCAGCCATGTTTTCCCTAGAGGTTTCCTCCACGGGGGTTTTTTCCCTCTAAGTGCTGGAGGCTGTCTGGGCATGCTGGGAGTTGTAGTTTTTTGCAACAGCTGGAGGCACCCTGGTTAGGAACCACTGGTCTAAGACCATATTGATGGCCTCGGCAGCCACTGTAGCATTGGCTCCCTACCCGGACTCGCACGTTTTTGCAAAACTACAACTCCCAGCATTACCCGATATCAATGCCTTCATTATCAGACACCTTTGGGATGTCGGTTTGAACTGCTGGGAGTTGTAGTCTTTGAAACAGCTGGAGAGCCACAGGAGCAGTGATATGGAGAATATTTTTCCAGTATACGCTGTCATGCTGTAGCCATTTTCTATACGTAACATGGGTCTGCTGGATAAAACCAGAGCTAGTGTCGGAGATAAGCGATGGACCAAGATTACTTGGCCACTTACCCTTCATTAGAATTGTTCAGGATTAGAAAAATGCTACTTGATTTTCTAATTTTAGATTTTTTTTTTTTGCACAAAAACAGCGCCACTCTTGTCCACAGGTCGTGTCTAGTACTGCAGCTCTGTCCCGTTTTTTACTTCAGTGAAGCCGAGCTGCAATGCCGGACGCGACCTGTGGAGAGGAGTGGCGCGGTTCTTGCAGCGTTTTTCTGATCCTGGATTTTGGGGTGTATATTGGAATATTTGGGGGGCTCTGTGTTGCATGAGGTTCCCTTTGCCTGATGCAGTGTTATCCAGTGACCTGCCCCCCCCCCTTGCTTACCCCGTCCTGTCCCCCTTTTTTTAGTTATATTCTAGTTTGTGGTCAGTATTAAAGGGAGAACCCCGCCTCTGCTGCACAGATTGAGTAGCGCTGGACACCATCTTTATCCCTCTAGTATAGTTACCTTAATTATCCTAGTATTTATATTTCCATTTACTGAGCTTGTGCTTATGAAAAGCAGATGTGCAGTGTAAAGCATGGTGGAGTGACAAAATGAATACAGAAGGTGGACTTCAAACTCCTATAGATCAGTGGTCTGCAAACTGTTGCAAAACTACACATCCCAGCATGCCCGGACAGCCTATGGCTGTCCGGGCATGCTGGGAGTTGTAGTTTTGCATCAGTTGGAGGGCCACCGTTTGGAGAGTTTAGGCATTGCAGCTTTACTGGAGTCACTAATCATAAAAAACAGGATATTGCCAACAAAATATGGCCCATATAGTTGTCCCGTAGTTTTTACACACGTGGAGCAGAGATGCAGTGTAAAGCATTTAAGATGGACAGAGCAAGAAGCCTCATTGTCTGATGAGAAGGGATGTGGGACTCTGCTTTCCCATAGATAACGCAGATAAGCTGGAGCCACTGATCATAGTTGTGCCCTAGTGGAGCAGAGATGCAGTGTGAAGCATGGAAGGCATAGTTACATTCTGCTAAACAGGAGTCCCTGATGGAGTAGAGATGCACTGTAAAGCATGGAAGGCATAGTTACATTCTGCTAAACAGGAGTCCCTGATGGAGTAGAGATGCAGTGTAAAACATGGAAGGCATAGTTACATTCTGCTAAACAGGAGTCCCTGATGGAGTAGAGATGCACTGTAAAGCATGGAAGGCATAGTTACATTCTGCTAAACAGGAGTCCCTGATGGAGTAGAGATGCAGAGTATAAAGCATGGAAGGCATAGTTACAGTCTGCTAAACAGGAGTCCCTGATGGAGTAGAGATGCAGGATAAAGCATGGAAGGCATAGTTACATTCTGCTAAACAGGAGTCCCTGATGGAGTAGAGATGCGGTGTAAAGCATGGAAGGCATAGTTACAGTCTGCTAAACAGGAGTCCCTGATGGAGTAGAGATGCAGTGTAAAGCATGGAAGGCATAGTTACATTCTGCTAAACAGGAGTCCCTGATGGAGTAGAGATGCAGTGTAAAGCATGGAAGGCATAGTTACATTCTGCTAAACAGGAGTCCCTGATGGAGTAGAGATGCAGAGTATAAAGCATGGAAGGCATAGTTACAGTCTGCTAAACAGGAGTCCCTGATGGAGTAGAGATGCAGTGTAAAGCATGGAAGGCATAGTTACATTCTGCTAAACAGGAGTCCCTGATGGAGTAGAGATGCAGGATAAAGCATGGAAGGCATAGTTACATTCTGCTAAACAGGAGTCCCTGATGGAGTAGAGATGTGGTGTAAAGCATGGAAGGCATAGTTACATTCTGCTAAACAGGAGTCCCTGATGGAGTAGAGATGCAGGATAAAGCATGGAAGGCATAGTTACAGTCTGCTAAACAGGAGTCCCTGATGGAGTAGAGATGCAGGATAAAGCATGGAAGGCATAGTTACAGTCTGCTAAACAGGAGTCCCTGATGGAGTAGAGATGCAGGATAAAGCATGGAAAGAAAACAGAACCACCCGTGACTATGATTAGAAAGGAATAACATGTCAGGAGACCTCAGACTCGAGCCGCTGGTTGTAGTGTTGTCAGTCAGTTTCCATCCTTCGCAGATACTAAACTGTTGTGCAGAATGTAAATCATCTGAAACTGAGCAACTAATTCCCATAATCTGCTGTTTCCTCCCCCTCCTCCTCCTCTTCCTCTTCTTCCGTTCCTCCTGGTTTTCTATTCTTAATTTTTTTTTTAACTCCTTATTTCAATTTTTTACCCCCTTCTCACGTTTCCCTTTCTTCTTCTTTCCCTCCTCCTGTTTCTTCTAATTTCCTCCTCCTATTTCCCCTTCTTTCTACTCCCCCGTTTCCCTATGTTCTTCTTTCTCCTCCTCCTATTACCCCTTGTTCTTCTTTCTCCTCCTCCTCTCGTTTCTAATTTTTTCTTCTCCTCCTCCTATTTTCCCTTATTTCCCCTCCTTCTGTTTTCTGTTATTTTCTTTCCCTTTTTCTTCTTTCCCCTTGTCCTGTTTTCCATTTTCTCCTCCTCCTCCCCTGCCTCCTCTTCTTCCTCCTTCTCCCCTGCCTCTTATTCTTCCTCCTCCCCTGCCTCCTCTTCTTCCTCCTTCTCCCCTGCCTCTTATTCTTCCTCCTCCTCTCCTGCCTTTCTTCCTCCTCCTCCCCTGCCTCCCCTTCTTCCTTCCTTCCTTCCTTCCTCCTCCCCTGCCTCCTCTTCTTCCTTCCTTCCTCCTCCTCCCCTGCCTCCTCTTCTTCCTTCCTTCCTCCTCCTCCCCTGCCGCCTCCTTCTTCCTTCCTTCCTCCTCCTCCCCTGCCGCCTCCTTCTTCCTTCCTTCCTCCTCCTCCCCTGCCTCCTCTTCTTCCTTCCTCCTCCTCCTCCCCTGCCTCCTCTTCTTCCTTCCTCCTCCTCCTCCCCTGCCTCCTCTTCTTCCTTCCTCCTCCTCTTCTTCCTGCCTCCTCTTCTTCCTGCCTCCTCTTCTTCCTGCCTCCTCTTCTTTCCTTTCTCCCTTCCCCTGCCTCCTCTTCTTTCCTTCCTCCCTTCCCCTGCCTCTTCTTTCTTTCTTTCCTTCCTCCCTTCCCCTGCCTCCTCTTCTTTCCTTCCTCCCTTCCCCTGCCTCCTCTTCTTTCTTTCCTTCCTCCTTTCCCCTGCCTCTTCTTTCCTTCCTCCCTTCCCCTGCCTCCTCTTCTTTCCTTCCTCCCTTTCCCTGCCTCTTCTTTCTTTCTTTCTTTCCTTCCTCCCTTCCCCTGCCTCCTCTTCTTCCTTCCTCCTCCTCCCCTGCCTCCTCTTCTTTCTTTCCTTCCTCCTTTCCCCTGCCTCTTCTTTCCTTCCTCCCTTCCCCTGCCTCTTCCTTTCCTCCACGACGTTTAACGTTTCAGTTTTCCTCCGATTTACGCTGATCCCTCTGATCTTTTATTTGGAGCCTCCTGTATCCACCTCTCTCCTGTTGGATTAGCCGGACTCTGAGCAGATATGACAGGACTTGTGTATAATCATATATGACGGAGCCGACTGCCTGCTGTCGTCTCCTCCTCCTCCGGAGTGGTCGCCATGTTTTAACCCTTGGCTGTTACATACCTTGAACCCTCCCCCCAGGAGCTGGAGAGTCTCCATTACGTCACCTCCATTGTTGTGTTCCATGTGATGTTGATTCTGTCGTATGTCTTTTTTGTTTTTCTCTCTTCCTCCATAGCCACGCCGGGGCCGTAGCATGTCAGTGTGTGTCCCCATCCTGTCCTCCACCCCTCTCCTTCCTTCATCCGCTCCCAGCACGCCTTCATCTGCCCCCGCCTCTCCTTGCTGGACGTCCCCCGAGGAATCCTTTGCTGACAAGCTTTCCAAGGCTTTAGAGAACGTCCTACCCATGCACTCCGGCAGTGTCCGCAGGCAGCAGCGGCGATGCAGCCTGCCCACCCTCTATACCAGCCCTGTATGTGCTCTTGTCTCTGCACCTCCCGGCATGGCAGATAAGTTACCATTAAATGCGTGCGGCTGGTGGTTAGTGCCCAGGAAGACGAGGCGGGCGCACTGTCGGCAACGAGCGCCAATTGATGGTGCAGGACTGCAACGTATGTGACCCTTTAGGGGCCCGGAAATCTCCTTGTTGTCATGTGTTCTCAGTGTTCCCCAACCTGTGCCCCTCCAGCTGTTGCAAAACTACATCTCCCTGGGCATGCTGGAAGTTATTGTTTTGTAACAGCTGGAGGCACGCTTGCCATTTTGACCTAATACTTCTCACAGTTAAATTTGCTACACTTTTATCCGGTGTATGCTAGACTGGATACAGTTGTAACAAACCCTCAGCTGTGAGAAGCATTGTACAAAATAAAAAAACAAATAAAAAAACCTGGCTACTTTCTTTAAAAAAAAAATTGCATAAAAAAAATTGCGCTTTCTATGGCCTATTTCTGGTATTGAAAGCTTATACTCAGAGCTGCAATACCACATGAAACCTGGTGGTCAGGTGTGGCGCTGCAATTTTTTTGAAGATATTATATATGCAATGGGTTTTTTTTGTTTGTTTTTTATATATAAGACCGAATCTGACTGCAAGCAGAGATATTGAGCTATGCGAGGAGTCAAAACTTGGACAATCACTATAGCATATGGAGATTTCCACCCCTTAGATCGATGTTTCCAAACCGATGTTCCTCCAGCTGTGGCACAACTAAAACTGCCCGCATGCGCAAAGGCAGCACTTTGGAGAGGGGAAAAACCCCAGTGGAGGAAACCTATAGGGAAACCATGTTTTGGAGGATTGTCCTTCCCTTGGGTTTCCCAACCAGTGCGCCTCCAGCCAAATGCTGTCCGAACATGCTGTGAGTTGTAGATTTGCAACAGCTGGAGGCACCCTGGTTGGGAAATACTGCTCTAAGCCCAAGGGAAGGGCAATCCTCCGGCCATGGTTTCCCTAGAGGTTTCCTCTCCGGGCATGCTGGAAGTTGTAGTTTTGGAGGCACCCCGGTTTGGAAGCGCTGCTTTAGATGGGTCACTCCCTCGCCCACTTGCACCTGACGTCGCCCGCCTTGTTCCCCCTCATGCAAGCTGCATTAGTGGTTGTATGGCAGCAAGCAGCTGCTGACATGATGCTGTTGCTTTTGATTGTATCATTAATGCATAGAAGTACTACAACACCCAGCCGACTGTAGGTCCTCAGTTGCTGGGAAAGCTGGGTGCCATCTAATTTGCCCACGCCCTGCAAAAAAGGGCAACCATTATAAAGTTAGATGGATATACTGTAATTAGAATCCTTGGAAAGCTGGGTGATGGCCATAGTGGTAAGTGATAACCCCTGCAGATGAGGAAGCCGCCTCAAGGGCGCTTCATGTCCCCACTAATGCAGCTTGTGCACCAGCCGCCACGCGTTTAATGCACGTTTTCCTGACGTCTTGTCCCCCCCCCTCCCCGCACCCCCATATCTCTGTGGGTTTTGTGGGTGACTGTCATACATGTTACCGGTCTTGTCTGTTGTTTTTTTCCTGCAGTCTAAATGTCTCACTTCCTTATCTCCTCCATATTAATACAGCCACAATCCATGGCGCATCATCCACCACAACCACTCCCAGACTCTCCGCTATATTTCCCGACCATTCACGAACGTCCCATTTCGTTTTCTCCACCGCCGACCTTCTCCTCCCCCAAGGCGGCCGGCGGCAGTGGCAGCAGCACGCAGAGACGAAAGAGCACGTCCTTTCTGGAGTCGCAGGCCCGGCACCTGAGAACCCACGGGCCCAGTCCCCTCCTGGACTCCACCAATCGCAGGTCGGATGGGATGAGCACCCCACGAAAAACCACTGGCAAATCTGCCGAGACCAATCACCGGCAAGAGGGCAGATCGGGCGGAGACCACCAGATGAGACCCCCTGTAGAAGCCGTCTATCTGGCCAGTCTGCCCTATAACATACAGGTGGAAGCATACGGCACCGCAACGGCAACGGGTCATCCGAAAGATCCAGTGATGGCGCAAGTCGGCTCCATGTACGACTATCAGACTGGTCAGACTTACCTAGCCCGTCCGGTGCTGAGACTGGAAACTGGAGCCAACCAGCCATCCCCTCTAGGAAGTATGTCCGCCCCGGTGACGGCGGAGCCACACATCATGCTCCACCAGGTGTTCATGCCGCAGTCTGCTCCTCCAGTCCTCACCCAGGGCACCGAAGGGCCTTGCGTCTTTGAGTTTCACGTGCATTCATCCGGACCCGAGGGCGCTATGTACGTGCCCCACCGCGTCTACTGTGCCCGGCGCGGCTCCATGGAGCTGGAGGAGGTCTCCTATAGTACCTTACTGCAGAACCGTCTACAGACCGTGACGGAAGAGCAATGCGGCCAACCTTGCCCGGACCGGACCTCTCCTCTCGTCTGTAATGGATCTCAGAGCTCTGAATACTCTGGAAGCTCCTCTGACCCAGGAGAATATCTGTCACCACCTCTGCCTACAGGATCCGGCCAGAACGCGGAGATCTACCCGCAGAAATTCCTTCAAGATCCACCTGTCATCTTCTGCTTCCCCCAGTCCGGAGTGTCCTATCCTGCCCAGGCTGCTGTCTATGGCCACCAGGTTATTAGCTATGAGTTATATTGCCCTAATGGGGCTTCCTTCCGGGCCTTGCTGAGCAGCCATGATGGGCCAGGCTGCATCTCTAGGGAGATACTAGGTCTCTCTGTATTATAGTCCACGTAGGGTTGTGGCCTTAATGGCTAATGGAGAAGTGTTATAGCCCAGGTTCTGGTATTGTAGGCCCACTCCGAAGCCCTGGTAGGATCCAGGTATACAAGCTTCAATAATTTTGTAGATTTTATTTCCGAAAAAAATTCATATAGTAAGAAGCAGAAGTTCTACAATGGGCCAAGTGATTTAATGGGGTTTTCTACCTTTAAAAAAAAAAAGTGTATGTGTGTGTATATATGTATGTGTATATATATATATATATTTAGTTTAGCAACTGCAAAATTATTATTTAGAAATATATTATTTACTTTTTTATATTTATAGAATATATATAAATATACACACAAATATATATATATATATATATATATATATATATATATATTCTATAAATAATATAAAAAAAAAAAATATCATACATTTTATTTATTTAAACAATTTTGCAGTTGCTAAACTACAACTCCTAATATGCCGGGGGTTGTAGTTAACCAACACTTACAGCTGCATTTTCGAAACCATTGATCTAGAGCTGTGTTTCCCAAGCAGGTTGCCTAAAGCTGTTGCAAAACTACAACTCTCAGCCTGCAGGCTGGGAGTTGCAGTTTTGCAACAGCTGGAGGCACACTGATTGGGAAACACTGATCTGGAGCCTGCCTGGTCCATGCTGGAGGACACATTTAAAAGTTTTTAGTGACTCCATAGCAAACGAAACGCGTCATGGCGCAGAAAATGTAGATTTTTACGGAGTTTAGGGTTCACTCATGTTATGGTAGAACTCTAACTTTTATGTATTTTCATAGCAGGTCCCTCTGCTGCCCCCGACTACATCTGTGCCTGGTGGTGTGGGCGCCCAGACAGTCCCTCACACTCAGGTACGACCGGTGTAAGTCATCCTCTGCAGTGATAAAGTTTCTGCCCCCCTTGTGAATTTTTTCGACTATCTCTTCGTTTTTTTAGGGCCTGCAGCATCAGCCATCACCGGCCCATCAGACGACCCAGTACCAGGTCCCCCTCCCGGCTGTGCCCAGCAGTGTACCAGTGCAGACCCAACCCATGGGTACCCAAACCCAAGTGGTCTCCACGGCCGGGGTACCGCAGGTGAGTGGGCGTCTTAAGATACGGTTAGGATCCACAACTTTATAGTGATGAAATGTTTATTTAGCTTTGTATGTAGCAGACAGGCCTCATTTTGGGTTGCTTTGAGTATCTGGGACACTGAATTGCACATGGGTGCTCATCCGGTTCACCCCGTCAGCCCCTTCGGAAACACAAAATCTGCTCACTGGTTCATGGTCTGAGATGAAAATTTGCACCCTCCTCCTCCCCCCACCACTCCTCCATCTTGCTGCAGATCCACTGTCTTGCCTTTGATTTGGCATGTCTCACATGAATCAGAATTGCATGATAACCTCCTGCTCCCCCCTCCAGACTCACACTGTTAATGATGCCATTTTGTGACTGGTCACACTAAGCTTATTGCACAAATGCATGAATGATCCTGCCTGCAGAATGCTTCATGGCGATTCCTGCACCATATACAGCAGTGTCCCCCAACCTGTGGCTAGGGTTGTCCCAATACCATACTACTTACTAATATTGGTACTCACCAATACCAATTACAGGTACTACTGTTTAATGTCATGTGACAGCAGAGGTAGCTCTAGACTTTGTAAAGCCTTAGGCGATAGGCGAACATGAGGCCCTCACTGACACTAATAATGGAGATATGTAGTAGGTAGGTAGGTAATCCTCCCTAGGTAAGGAATTCCCCCTATTAGGAGTGGATTCCCTACCTACCTTCTTGGATTTTCAACCTGTTAGGTAGAAGCCTCCAGTAAGTAGGGAATCCCCCATATTGGTCAGAAGACCCTAGTAGGTAGGTAGAGATTCCCCCTATTGGGTAGAAGCCCCAGAAAATGGGCAGGAAATCCACCGCTATTAGGTAGACGTTCTCGGTAGGTAGGTAATATCCTCTATTAGGTAGAAGCCCCCAGTAGGTAGATAATATCCTCTATTAGGTAGAAGTTCCCGGTAGGTTGGTAATATCCTCTATTAGGTAGAAGCCCCCAGTAGGTAGGTAATATCCTCTATTAGGTAGAAGCCTCCAGTTGGTAGGTAATATCCTCTATTAGGTAGAAGCCCCCAGTAGGTAGGTAATATCCTCTATTAGGTAGAAGCCCCCAGTAGGTAGGTAATATCCTCTATTAGGTAGAAGCCCCCAGTTGGTAGGTAATATCCTCTATTAGGTAGAAGCCCCCAGTAGGTAGGTAATATCCTCTATTAGGTAGAAACCACCAGTAGGTAGGTAATATCCTCTATTAGGTAGAAGGCCCCAAGTAGGTAGATAATATCCTCTATTAGGTAGAAGTTCCCGGTAGGTAGATAATATCCTCTATTAGGTAGAAGTTCCCGGTAGGTAGGTAATATCCTCTATTAGGTAGAAGCCCCCAGTAGGTAGTTAGGGAATCCCCTTAGTAGGTAGAAACCCTCAGTAGGTAGGTAGGGAATCCACCCCTATTAGAAGCACCCAGTAGGTAGGATATATCCCCTATATGGTAGAAGCCCCAAGTAGGTAGGTAGAGATTCCCCCTATTGGGTAGAAGCCCCAGAAAATGGGCAGGAAATCCACCTCTATTAGGTAGACGTTCCCGATAGGTAGGTAATATCCTCTATTAGGTAGAAGCCCCCAGTAGGTAGATAATATCCTCTTTTAGGTAGAAGTTCCCGGTAGGTTGGTAATATCCTCTATTAGGTAGAAGCCCCCAGTAGGTAGGTAATATCCTCTATTAGGTAGAAGCCCCCAGTTGGTAGGTAATATCCTCTATTAGGTAGAAGCCCCCAGTAGATATGTAATATCCTCTATTAGGTAGAAACCCCCCAGTAGGTAGTTAGGGAATCCCCTTAGTAGGTAGAAACCCTCAGTAGGTAGGTAGGGAATCCACCCCTATTAGAAGCACCCAGTAGGTAGGATATATCCCCTATAGGGTAGAAGCCCCAAGTAGGTAGGTAGAGAATCCCCCTTATTTGATAGAAGCCCCAAGCAGGTAGGGAATCCTCCTAATTAGATAGAAGCCCCCAGAAGGTAGGTAATCCCCCCCCCCCCATTAGACAGAAGCCCCCAGAAAATAGGTAGGGAATCCCCCCCCCCTTTATTAAGTAGTAGACCCAATAGGTAGGTAGCCCCCAGTAGTTCGATAGTGGGCATTACCTACCAAACTAATGGTGGCTTCTACCTAATAGGTGGGATTCCCTGTATGGTAGAAGTCCCCAGTAAGTAGGGAATCCCCCTATTAGGTAGAAGCCCCCAGTAGGTAGGGAATCCCCCTATTAGGTAGAAGCCCTCAGTAGTTAGGGCATCCCCCTATTAGGTAGAAGCCCCCAGTAGGTAGGGCATCCCCCTATTAGGTAGAAGCCCCCAGTAGGTAGGGCATCCCCCTATTAGGTAGAAGCCCCCAGTAGGTAGGGAATCCCACTATTAGGTAGAAGCCCCCAGTAGGTAGGGCATCCCCCTATTAGGTAGAAGCCCCCAGTAAGTAGGGCATCCCCCTATTAGGTAGAAGCCCCCAGTAGGTAGGGCATCCCTCTATTAGGTAGAAGCCCCCAGTAGGTAGGGCATCCCCCTATTAGGTAGAAGCCCCCAGTAGGTAGGGCATCCCCCTATTAGGTAGAAGCCCCCAGTAGGTAGGGCATCCCCCTATTAGGTAGAAGCCCCCAGTAGGTAGGGCATCCCCCTATTAGGTAGAAGCCCCCAGTAGGTAGGGCATCCCCCTATTAGGTAGAAGCCCCCAGTAGGTAGGGCATCCCCCTATTAGGTAGAAGCCCCCAGTAGGTAGGGCATCCTCATATTAGGTAGAAGCCCCCAGTAGGTAGGGCATCCCCCTATTAGGTAGAAGCCCCCATTAGTTCCTCCCTTAATAAAAAAAAGAAAAATCCCTCTCCCCTTCTCTCTCTTCTGCGCAGAGGCTTCAGCATCCTCCGCTCTGTTATGGCGCAGGACCTGCCGCTCAGTGAAATGACATTGCAGCCGGCAGGTCCTGCACCTCTCTGCAGAACGGAGCGAACGATTAAGGGGCCTCAGCGTGGGAACGGAGGAGAGGGGAGAGGGATTATTATTGGATTTATGGTCTATGGGTAGAATTAATCCTACATGTTGACGATACAGTATCTGTAATGGGTCATCACTCTATAGAGCAGTGTTTCATAACCAGGGTGCTTCCAGCTGTGGCCAAACTACAACTCCCAGCATGCTCGGACAGCCTTTGACTTATTAGGCATTCTGGGAGTTGTAGTGTGGCCACAGCTGGAGACACCCTGGTTGGGAAATACTGCTATAGAGGTTGCAAAACTACAATTCCCATCATGCCCTGACAGCCGAAGGCTGGGAATTGTAGTCTTGCTCATGCATGTGAACTAAATGGCGAAGCAAGTTTGCAAATGGTTAATCCTCTCCCTCATGTTGTGATATATATGTGTATATCTCTCTCTCTCTCTCTCTCTCTCTCTCTATCTGTCTATATATATATATATATATATATATATATATATAATCTCTCTCTCTCTCTCTCTCTATCTATATAATCTCTATCTATCTAATCAATCTCTCTCTCTATATCTATCTATAGATCTATCTATCTATCTATATATATATAATATATAATCTCTTGTGCATGACCACAAGCACCAGCATGCCCTGTCACCCCCTCCGCCCCCATTGTGCCGCCTGTTGTTGCATGCCTTTATAATAATCCGTGTTGTGTTATAATTGACGCCTTCTTTTGCTTGTCATCTTTTTTCTTTTACTCATTCCTCATTGCCAGCTCCCCGTCTCCCAGCCTTTTCCAGCCGTACCAGGAGAGCCTGTGATTCCAGCACCCGCCCCGCAGCCTCACCCCCTCCTCCCCGCCGCCGTGCCGCCTCACTTTCTGCCGCTGGCACAGCCTTTAGTGGCCGTCCCCCTCCTGCCCCAGTTCGGTGCCCCACCACAGCTGCCAATGACTGTGCCCTCTGCCATAGTGCAGGCTGGCTTCCCTGCCCTTCCCATACCCATGTCTCCAGGGTTCGGGCAGGTGCTGCCGGGATTGCCCCCAACCTCTCTAGGTACCCCAGTTCTTCCCTCTGGACCGGCTGCTATTGTTCCCAGCCACATACCTGCTGTCACTCTCCAGCCCGTCACACAGGTGCCCCCACAACCTCTGCACCCCGTGCCTCCCTCCATTGGATTGCCAGCCACCTTGGGACAAGTTGCAGAGCCCCTGCTGCTCCCGGGAGACACTGCCTACCAGGTACTGGCGCCTGCGCCCTCCTCGTGGTGTCTTGGCGCTGAATGATCAGGGTTGGCACTGTTCACACTGGTCATGTCTGTCATAGCCTCTATGTTGGGTACAAGGATTGTAGCCGTGGATACGTCACTGTGGCATAGAGTGAATGTTTTAGTCGTGTGTTTTTTGTCTTGTCATTGCCCTTTTATGATTTTGCATTGTTGTTTATATCAGGCGTTTGGTTTTCTATACCAGGTCTTCCCATCTACAGTGCCATCCCAGTTCCCTGCGGACACAGGTCTGCCCCCTGCAGTTCACCCAATGTCGGTGGTCTCCCCTACCATACGCACAGAGGGTCTGGCACAGCCCGGGTACCAGGGTGGCGTACCACAGCCTTACTCAGAGAGCAGCGGCATGCAACCCCCGGGGGTAACTGCAGCCACACAGACCGCTGCTCCGCAACCCGTCACAGAGGTAAGAAGGTGAACGTCCCCCGTAATGGTGACACATTTTATATATTATATCATTTTTAGTCATAAAGAAATATAATTTATTTTTATGTATTTATTTATTTTTAATATTTATTTATTTATATTTATTTATTAATAGTAATACATACCGTATTTATCGGGGTATACCACGCACCGGCCTATAACACGCACCCTCATTTTACCAAGGATATTTGGGTAAAAAAAGTTTTTTACCCAAATATCCATGGTAAAATGAGGGTGCGTGTGTGCGCGTGTATACCCAGATACACCCCCAGGAAAGGCAGGGGGAGAGAGGCCGTTGCTGCCCGCTTCTCTCCCCCTGCCTTTCCTGGGGGTCTAGAGCCCTGCTGCCGGCTGCACCGTTGCCTCCCCCATCCCCGGTGGCATAATTACCTGGGTCGGGTCCGCGCTGCTGCAGGCCTCCGGCGCGCGTCCCCTGCGTCGTTGCTATGCACGGCGCTGCGCACTGACGTCATGCGCCGCGCAGCGCATAGCAACGACGCCAGGGACGCACGCCGGAGGCCTGCAGCAGCGCGGACCCGACCCAGGTAATTATGCCACCGGGCATGGGGGGAGGCAACAGGGCAGCGGCGCCGGCAATAGGTGCCGCTGTCCCTTCTCTCCCCCCTGGCTGTCGGCACCGCTTCTCTCCCCCTGGCTGTCGGCGCATCAGGGGGACAGAACGGGCAGCGGTGCCGATAGCCAGGGGGGAGAGAAGGGCCGGCAGCAGGGCTCTAGACCCCCAGGAAAGGCAGGGGGAGAGAAGCAGGCAGCAACGGCCTCTCTCCCCCTGCCTTTCCTGGGGGGTGTATCGGCGTATAACACGCACATAGACTTTAGGCTAAAAATTTTAGCCTAAAAAGTGCGTGTTATACGCCGATAAATACGGTATATATTTTTTATTTAATTATATTTACATTTTTTATTTTTATATATTCATTTATATTTATTTTATTGATACATTTATATATTATTGTTTTTAAATATTTTATTTATTTTATATATTCCTTTATATTTATTAATTGATATTCATTTATATATTTTTTTATTTATATTTTTAGTTATTTTTATATATTCATATATAGTCATGGCCGTAAATGTTGGCACGCTTGAATTTTTTCAAGAAAATGAAGTACCGTATTTCTCACAGAAATGGATTGCAGTAACACATGTTTTGCTATACACATGTTTATTCCCTTTGTGTGTGTGTGTATATATATATATATATATATATATATATATATATATATAGATCTCCTCTCCTCTGTGTGTATATATGTGTATATATATATATATATATATATATATATATATATATATATATATATATATATATATATATAGCACGAGAGAATTAGAGCAGCACGTCCCACAATGTTATGATAGCGGTGCAAGCAGCGAGTGGAGCCCCGGTCAAGGCAATTCAGACATCAAGGAAGGATGCCGCAGCACACGGAAGGTTCAAAAGTGTAAACAGTGGTTTATTCCATGATAATACAAGTTAGCAACGTTTCTGCTGCCAGTGCAGCCTTTGTCAAGCAACAAAATGGTGACCAAACAAGATATTTATATGCAAATGAACAAACAAATCAATCAGATCAATTAGTGTGGATACAGTGTAAAAAATACATTTACGATATAGGGTAATTAAAACCACTATAATATACATATTGTACAAGTGCTCTGCAGTGATTTAAAATCGATATACATAAGCAAGGGCTGCAAGTAAAGTTATAAACAATATAACATTATAAATAGTCTTAACAAGATTACATGTGTACCTAATGATTAGGAACGGGGGCTGAATGGTCACGTGATCCCGACTCGTCTCCATGCAAACCGCCGTTGCTGTAGGTAACAGCGGAGCTGTGATGTGTGTAATCGCAGGACGCCAGGAGTGGCCGCGCGGCCCCACTGTGTCAGCTGACCAGGGTGTCACGTGACCGCTCCTAAGTCCGGGCATGCGCATTAGAAAAAATGATCGTTGTACTGCCATGGTGGTTAAGGGAAAAGGGGAGGAATCTAATCTATCTAGTTGAGGTCTCTCAGGGCAAAAGAGAGATAAGGAGAGAGAGTGTCCTATGTGTACATATAGTGGATAAAGATAAGTTTATAGGCATTATAAGTGTATAGATATTAAAAATGTGTGAAAAATGGATAAGAATAAAAATGTGTAGACATTAATACCCTGAGTATTTCCTCGGAAGGAAGGGTATGTAAAGAAAGAGATGAGCAGAAGATAAGTGCATATAGAGTGATATACAAAGATAGAAAAGTAAATTTAGATTAAAAATAAAAATAAAAAATAAAAAAATAAATAAATAAATAAATAAAAATAAAATAAAAAAATAATAGGAATAATAAAATAATAATAGTAGTAATGAAAATGAAATAAAGATAACTAAAAAAATAGATAAATAAATATAGATATAAAAAGTATTAAAATAAAATTAAAAATAAAGAAAAAAAGAATAAAAATATAAATGAAGATGATTTTGGTTGTAATCTGACCCGGCTCCACATATGATTACCACGCACATCGGGCTATAAAGGCCCAACACCTCAGTTGCCCGTGCTCACCCCAATATTATGGGGGAGTCACTCTGGGGCACCCAACGGCGTCAACCGTAAGTTTAGGTCCCCAGTATCAGGCCTATGGAGGTGGGAATCCACCAAGGGCAGCCCCGCATTCGTTTACTCACACACTGAGCACGGGTATATTAATGATTACTATTATCTGTAGTAAGTATGGGATGTTCCATATATATGGATTTATTACTTGCATAAATAAAAAAATAATAAATGAAAATAATAATACGTGAAAGTGATAATAGAGATAACAAAATAAATATTATAATAAAGAAAATAAATATAAAAATGAAAATAATAATAAAAGAATGAAAATAAAAATAAGGTAATAGAGTAATAAAAGATAAAAAATAAGAAAGATGAGAAAAAAGTGGACTGAGAACATGATAAGTGTATAAATGTAAGAAAGAATAAAGAAAAATGTGTAGACTAAATTGAATGTGCTCCAATTGTTACTTCACCATGGCAGAACTAGTCACCAATCAAGTTATTGTACAGTTTATTCAGAGAGGCGGCAACTGACAAGCAGGGATACTGATGACCACCCTCTGCCCACGAATATCTGTAAGAAAAGATACAATAAGAGGCAATTAGAAATAAAATAATGTCATAGTAGATATGATTATTACATACATAAAGGTCACCTTTCCTACTATGTGGTTACATCGAGATATTCTATCATCGTAATTATGCATTATAAATTTGGGGTGTAATGCTAAAGTCAGCATTGAGTCCTTTAGGCCGAAGTGCCTGTGTTTCAAAAATCCATTTGAGTTCCAGTTTTCTCAGTTTGTTAATGCGGTCACCCCCCCTCTTCAATGGGGGGATATGGTCCACAAGAACAAACTTGAGATCCCATTCCGAGTGGCCTTTTTCTGTGCAGTGTTTAGACACCGGTAAGTCTAAGCGTTTTTTACGCACGGTATATCGATGATGATTGATGCGAGTTTTAAAATCCCATGTGGTTTCACCAACATAGATGAGACCACATGGGCACACCAAAATATAAATGACATATGAAGAGGTACATGTTAGATAATGTTTTAAGTGATAAACCTTACCACTATACGGGTGTACAAACTTAGGTCCCTTCAACATCTGTGGACAGTTAATGCATTGGCAACAAGGGTAAGATCCTTTATTCTGTACTGATAAATATAACTGTATTAACTGTCCACAGATGTTGAAGGGACCTAAGTTTGTACACCCGTATAGTGGTAAGGTTTATCACTTAAAACATTATCTAACATGTACCTCTTCATATGTCATTTATATTTTGGTGTGCCCATGTGGTCTCATCTATGTTGGTGAAACCACATGGGATTTTAAAACTCGCATCAATCATCATCGATATACCGTGCGTAAAAAACGCTTAGACTTACCGGTGTCTAAACACTGCACAGAAAAAGGCCACTCGGAATGGGATCTCAAGTTTGTTCTTGTGGACCATATCCCCCCATTGAAGAGGGGGGGTGACCGCATTTACAAACTGAGAAAACTGGAACTCAAATGGATTTTTGAAACACAGGCACTTCGGCCTAAAGGACTCAATGCTGACTTTAGCATTACACCCCAAATTTATAATGCATAATTACGATGATAGAATATCTCGATGTAACCACATAGTAGGAAAGGTGACCTTTATGTATGTAATAATCATATCTACTATGACATTATTTTATTTCTAATTGCCTCTTATTGTATCTTTTCTTACAGATATTCGTGGGCAGAGGGTGGTCATCAGTATCCCTGCTTGTCAGTTGCCGCCTCTCTGAATAAACTGTACAATAACTTGATTGGTGACTAGTTCTGCCATGGTGAAGTAACAATTGGAGCACATTCAATTTAGTCTACACATTTTTCTTTATTCTTTCTTACATTTATACACTTATCATGTTCTCAGTCCACTTTTTTCTCATCTTTCTTATTTTTTATCTTTTATTACTCTATTACCTTATTTTTATTTTCATTCTTTTATTATTATTTTCATTTTTATATTTATTTTCTTTATTATAATATTTATTTTGTTATCTCTATTATCACTTTCACGTATTATTATTTTCATTTATTATTTTTTTATTTATGCAAGTAATAAATCCATATATATGGAACATCCCATACTTACTACAGATAATAGTAATCATTAATATACCCGTGCTCAGTGTGTGAGTAAACGAATGCGGGGCTGCCCTTGGTGGATTCCCACCTCCATAGGCCTGATACTGGGGACCTAAACTTACGGTTGACGCCGTTGGGTGCCCCAGAGTGACTCCCCCATAATATTGGGGTGAGCACGGGCAACTGAGGTGTTGGGCCTTTATAGCCCGATGTGCGTGGTAATCATATGTGGAGCCGGGTCAGATTACAACCAAAATCATCTTCATTTATATTTTTATTCTTTTTTTCTTTATTTTTAATTTTATTTTAATACTTTTTATATCTATATTTATTTATCTATTTTTTTAGTTATCTTTATTTCATTTTCATTACTACTATTATTATTTTATTATTCCTATTATTTTTTTATTTTATTTTTATTTATTTATTTATTTATTTTTTTATTTTTTATTTTTATTTTTAATCTAAATTTACTTTTCTATCTTTGTATATCACTCTATATGCACTTATCTTCTGCTCATCTCTTTCTTTACATACCCTTCCTTCCGAGGAAATACTCAGGGTATTAATGTCTACACATTTTTATTCTTATCCATTTTTCACACATTTTTAATATCTATACACTTATAATGCCTATAAACTTATCTTTATCCACTATATGTACACATAGGACACTCTCTCTCCTTATCTCTCTTTTGCCCTGAGAGACCTCAACTAGATAGATTAGATTCCTCCCCTTTTCCCTTAACCACCATGGCAGTACAACGATCATTTTTTCTAATGCGCATGCCCGGACTTAGGAGCGGTCACGTGACACCCTGGTCAGCTGACACAGTGGGGCCGCGCGGCCACTCCTGGCGTCCTGCGATTACACACATCACAGCTCCGCTGTTACCTACAGCAACGGCGGTTTGCATGGAGACGAGTCGGGATCACGTGACCATTCAGCCCCCGTTCCTAATCATTAGGTACACATGTAATCTTGTTAAGACTATTTATAATGTTATATTGTTTATAACTTTACTTGCAGCCCTTGCTTATGTATATCGATTTTAAATCACTGCAGAGCACTTGTACAATATGTATATTATAGTGGTTTTAATTACCCTATATCGTAAATGTATTTTTTACACTGTATCCACACTAATTGATCTGATTGATTTGTTTGTTCATTTGCATATAAATATCTTGTTTGGTCACCATTTTGTTGCTTGACAAAGGCTGCACTGGCAGCAGAAACGTTGCTAACTTGTATTATCATGGAATAAACCACTGTTTACACTTTTGAACCTTCCGTGTGCTGCGGCATCCTTCCTTGATATATATATATATATATATATATAGATCTCCTCTCCTCTGTATATATATATATAGATCTCCTCTCCTCTGTATATATATATATATATATATATATATATATATATATATATATATATATATATAGATCTCCTCTCCTCTGTGTGTGTATATATATTGCAGTAACACATGTTTTGCTATACACATGTTTATTCCCTTTGTGTGTATATATATATATATAGATCTCCTCTCCTCTGTATATATATATATAGATCTCCTCTCCTCTGTATATATATATATATATATATATATATATATATAGATCTCCTCTCCTCTGTGTGTGTATATATATTGCAGTAACACATGTTTTGCTATACACATGTTTATTCCCTTTGTGTGTATATATATATATATAGATCTCCTCTCCTCTGTATATATATATATATATATATATATATATATATATATAGATCTCCTCTCCTCTGTATATATATGTATATATATATATATATATATATATATATATATATATATATATAATATCTCCTCTCCTCTGTGTGTGTATATATATTGCAGTAACACATGTTTTGCTATACACATGTTTATTCCCTTTGTGTGTGTTGGAACTAAACCAATAAAGGGAGGGAAATGTCACCAAAAATATCACCAAACTCCAAAAATGGGGTGGACAAAATTATTGGCCCCTTTCATAATTGTGGATAAATAAGATTGTTTCCAGCCTGTGATGTTCCTTTATACTCACCTGGGGCAAGTAACAGGTGTGGGCAATATAAACATCACACCTGACAGCAGATAAAAAGGAGAGAAGTTCACTTAGTCTTTGCATTGTGTGTCTGTGTGTGTCACACTAAGCATGGACAACAGAAAGAGGAGAAGAGAACTGTCTGAGGACTTGGGAACCAAAATTGTGGAAAAATATCAACAATCTCAAGGTTACAAATTCATCTCCAGAGATCTAGATTTGCCTTTGTCCACAGTGCGCAACATTATCAAGAAGTTTGTAACCCATGGCACTGTAGATAATCTCCCTGGGTGTGGACGGAAGAGAAAAATTCATGAAAGGTGTCAACGCAGGATAGTCCGAATGGTGGATAAGCAGCCCCAAACAAGTTCCAAAGATATTCAAGCTTTCCTGCAGTCTCGGGGAGCATCAGTGTCAGCGCGAACTATCCGTCCACATTTAAATTAAATTAAACGCTATGGAGGAGACCCAGGAGGACCCCTCTATGGAGGAGACCCAGGAGGACCCCTCTATGGAGGAGACCCAGGAGGACCCCTCTATGGAGGAGACCCAGGAGGACCCCACTATGGAGGAGACCCAGGAGGACCCCACTATGGAGGAGACCCAGGAGGACCCCACTATGGAGGAGACCCAGGAGGACCCCACTATGGAGGAGACCCAGGAGGACCCCACTATGGAGGAGACCCAGGAGGACCCCACTATGGAGGAGACCCAGGAGGACCCCACTATGGAGGAGACCCAGGAGGACCCCACTATGGAGGAGACCCAGGAGGACCCCACTATGGAG